>NC_079220.1:56803037-57103037 GCF_029633865.1 Lampris incognitus
ACCAGTCTTTACACAACATATTTAGTCTTCACCAGTCTGTACACAACATATTCAGTCTGCACCAGTCTGTACATAACATATTTAATCTGTACCAGTCTTTACACAACATATTTAGTCTGCACCAGTCTGTACACAACATATTTAGTCTGCACCAGTCTGTACATAACATATTTAATCTGTACCAGTCTTTACACAACATATTTAGTCTGCACCAGTCTGTCCACTGTTTCTGTATTTCTGTAGGATATTGGTCCTATTCAAAGACCCCCAGACTCAATTCAAATCCAGTGTCCCTAAAGACGTCGGTGTAGAAAATAATCATCAACCCTGTTTCAGGTTGTATTTTGCCCAGTGATCAGCAGAGCCACTGAGAAAAAATAGCTCTGCCCCATCTTTCTGTGGCCACCATGTTGCTAATTATAACTTTTCCAAGAAGGCTGAAGCCAAGGAAACATTCCCATAGGCAGCCATAGATACATTCCCCTCCGCCTCTCTAGGTGCAGATGTTTGCTGTTCCTATTGGAATATGCATATCAATTATCAGGATTGTCAAATACTCTTGGCCATACTTGGTCTGATAGATATTATCCAATTGCCCTTCTCCTACGGTAGCCGAATTTTCTGAACTGCCATTTCCAATACATGACGTAATTTTCATATCCTGGCCTCTCCATATATATTATATGGAGCATAGTGGTTCCCATTACTAGTCTTTGGGCCCCATTTGGCATTTCTGGTATTCTGCTCTACAAGGTTGTTAATTTTGTTTACCTGTTGTGTCAGGTCTTAAACTCCCTGACGAGGGGTTGGATACCGGGTGGAATAGGACATGAGCAGTAATGGGGAGGGAGTCAGGGGGTGGGAACCATTGCGGCCTGTGACAATCCTGACATGCTGGAGAACATGGAGAACTTCAGCCTGACATGCTGGAGAAGGTGTATCAGATGGAGAACCTCAGCCTGACATGCTGGAGAATGTGTATCAGATGGAGAACCTCAGCCTGACATGCTGGATAAGGTGTATTGGATGGAGAACCTCAGCCTGACATGCAGGAGAAGGTGTATCAGATGGAGAACCTCAGCCTGACATGCTGGAGAAGGTGTATTGGATGGAGAACCTCAGCCTGACATGCTGGAGAATGTGTATCAGATGGAGAACTTCAGCCTGACATGCTGGAGAAGGTGTATCAGATGGAGAACTTCAGCCTGACATGCTGGAGAATGTGTATCAGATGGAGAACCTCAGCCTGACATGCTGGAGAAGGTGTATCAGATGGAGAACCTCAGCCTGACATGCTGGAGAAGGTGTATTGGATGGAGAACCTCAGCCTGACATGCTGGAGAATGTGTATCAGATGGAGAACTTCAGCCTGACATGCTGGAGAAGGTGTATCAGATGGAGAACTTCAGCCTGACATGCTGGAGAATGTGTATCAGATGGAGAACCTCAGCCTGACATGCTGGAGAAGGTGTATCAGATGGAGAACCTCAGCCTGACATGCTGGAGAAGGTGTATTGGATGGAGAACCTCAGCCTGACATGCTGGAGAAGGTGTATCGGATGGAGAACTTCAGCCTGACACGCTGGAGAACATGTATTGGATGGAGAACCCGCTCATCTGAGCCATCCCGGTCGCTGCTCCACCCCCCTGCTGATCCGGGGAGGGCTGCAGACTACCACATGCCCCCCCCCCCCCGATACATGTGGAGTCACCAGCCACTTCTTTTCACCTGACAGTGAGGAGTTTCACCAGGGGGACGTATCATGTGGGAGGATCACGCTATTCCCCCCAGTCCCCCCCCCCCCCGAACAGGTGGCCTGACTGACCAGAGGAGGCGCTAGTTCAGCGTCCAGGAAACATGCCCAGGTAACACGGGGATTCGAACCGGTGATCCCCGTGTTGGTAGGCAACGGAATGGGCTGCTATGCTATCCGGATGCCCATTGGGGCAATATTTTGAAATGAGTTTTAACATGGTTCCAATTAACTGGATTTCTCAAACACTATGGGGGGGGGGGTACTGAACAACATCTGGTGACCTCTCACACGTGTGATCAACATCTGGTGACCTCTCACATGTGCAATTTCAAAAAGTCAAAAGCCACATCCCTAAAATGTGAACACACACCAGTAAATCGGAAGAAGGAGCGTACGTATAGTAGGAGTATCATTAGTGTTGGGCTGACTGGGATTCTGAGTTTACCCCGCAGACGATCATCAGTGAAAGGTATTTACATGACCAGCAGTGCAGAAGAACTTTTGCAACAACTTCTGCTATTACTGCAACTACAGCACATCGGTGAATTATCACGTCTTCCATCCTTTGCTTTCTGTAGTAAAAAAAACAAAAAACAAGCTGTTGTATAATTGCAATTTACTGCCTGATACTCGATTCAACAGCCTTTCTATTCCCCTACAAGACCCTGGAGGGGAAACATCAGTTATACATTCAGGAATAGGCACATCATCAAATTAGTACGTGAAATGACTAAATCGTTGTAGGCTGTGGTTGACTTTGGGGGGGGGCAGTGAAGGGAATGACGGCATCAGGGTCACCGCCAGAACATTGCAGGAATGTGGTGCAGCTTTTGTCCTGGGTCAGAGATTTACTTCATGTGGTCCACTGGCGACAGCTTGAGCACTTTACAACCCTACTACCCTCACACTGCATCACATGGAGTCTAGCCAGGTAGGCCAGAGTCCTTCTTTTCTTTTCTCTACTACTACTACTACTACTACTACTACTACTACTACTACTGCTACTACTACTACTATTACTGCTACTACTGCTATTACTGCTACTGCTGCTACTACTGCTACTGCTACTACTACTACTACTACTACTACTGCTACTGCTACTACTGCTACTGCTACTACTACTACTACTACTGCTACTGCTACTACTGCTACTGCTGCTGCTGCTACTACTACTGCTACTGCTGCTGCTGCTACTACTGCTACTACTGCTGCTACTACTACTGCTACTACTACTACTGCTACTACTACTGCTGCTGCTGCTACTACTACTGCTACTGCTGCTGCTACTACTACTGCTACTACTACTACTACTACTGCTACTGCTGCTGCTGCTACTACTACTGCTACTACTACTACTGCTACTACTACTGCTACTGCTGCTGCTGCTGCTACTACTACTACTACTACTACTACTACTACTACTGCTGCTGCTACTACTGCTGCTGCTACTACTACTACTACTGCTACTGCTGCTGCTGCTACTACTACTACTACTACTACTACTACTACTTTCGGCTGCTCCCGTTAGGGGGCGCCACAGTGGATCATCCGTTTCCATTTCTTCCTGTCCTCTGCATCTTACTCTGTCACACCAGCCACCTGCATGTCCTCCCTCACCACCTCCATAAACCTCCTCTTTGGCCTTCCTCTTCTCCTCTTCCCTGGCAGCTCCATATTCAGCATCCTTCTCCCAATATACCCAGCATCTCTCCTCCACACATGTCCAAACCATCTCAATCTTGTCTCTCTTGCTTTGTCTCCAAACCGTCCAACCTGAGCGGTCCCTCTAATATACTCGTTCCTAATCCTGTCCTTCTTCATCACTCCCAGTGAAAATCTTATCATCTTCATCTCTACCACCTCCAGCTCCACCTCCTGTCTTTTCATCAGTGCCACTGTCTCCAGACCATATAACATAGCTGGTCTCACCACCATCTTGTAAACCTTCCCTTTAACTCTTGCTGGTACCCTTCTGTCACACATCACTCCTGACACTCTTCTCCACCCACTCCACCCTGCCTGCACTCTCTTCTTCACCTCTCTACTGCACTCCCCGTTACTTTGGACAGTTGACCCCAAGTATTTAAACTCATAGGCCTTCGTCACCTCCACTCCTTGCATCCTGACCATTCCACTGTCCTCCCTCTCATTCACGCATAGGTATTCCGTCTTGCTCCTACTGACTTTCATTCCTCTTCTCTCCAGTGCATACCTCCACCTCTCCAGGCTCTCCTCCACCTGCACCCAACTCTCGCTACAGATCACAATGCCATCCATGAACATCATCGTCCACAGAGACTCCTGCCTGATCTTGTCTGTCAACCTGTCCTTCTTTTCTTTTCTGTTCTCCCCATTTGCAAACCTCATAACACACACTCTTCATCATGACGGTCAAGTCTTTTTTTATTCAGCAGCACCATAGAGTTGCTCTTCAACACCCATTGCATGGGACTTGTTATGACAGGGTGTCCTCAGGTCTTCACACACACACATACACACACACAGACACACACACACACACACACACACACACGTTATGTATGCTCTCTCTCTCTCTTTCTCTGTGTGTGTATATATATATATATATATATATATATATATATATATATATATATATATATTCTTATTATTTTTGTATTAACCTCAAAGAAAGGAGGCTGTAATGACATGTGCCCGCCAGGCCAGTAGATGGCAGTATTGGTATATCTTGTTCTAGGGTCAGAACATGTTACAGCCATGACGCAGACAAGACGTGACAGAGACAAGATTTACTTTTCAGCTTGATTTATTGCAGAACGTTACAACCTGCGTCGCTGATCTTTCTGACAGGGCATGGAGTCAGATTTAGGCGTGGGCACAGCAGGTTCTACACCTTTTATTAACCCCCCCCCCCCATGTTTCCCCTGGACCCGTAAGCATGCCCCCACCTGCGGTAATGCAGGGATTTCTGTGACGTCCAACCAACAGCATAGTTACACATTCTTGCCCAGGTGCCCAAGAATTGCCACGGTTTGTTAGTAGGTTTGACCAGTGAGACACGTGGATCTGTAAACGGTACTTCCAGAACTATTTTCTGTGTGTTGGACAAGATACTAACCGAGACAGCACACGTCCCGTCACCCCAATACACCCCATCCAACGTCAACCTTTCTGAGTCTTGACCTTCCCTGTGCCAAACCTTCTCAAACTCGCCGTCTTGCCCTTGCGGTCCCTGTGGTGTGCAGTGTAAATCCCCGGGTTGCATCACACTTCATCTCCTGGTGCCGCCGGTTAGACGCTCCGCTTCCGCCACTAGAGTTTTGTTTACCCAGGCAGGAGCAGGGCCCGAGAGCTTCCACTCACATGCCTACAGCAGATTCTCAGAGCCATATTTCACAAACTGGTGTGTGTCTGGTACGCTTGTGACCGCTAGCCCCTCGGGGGTAGAGGTTAGTACCAGGCCCAGTTTACACATCACGTCTCTCGTCCCGTCAGATTTATGGAACAATGATGGGACAACAAAGAGGAATGCTTAAGTCTTCCCTCAACTCGGTGCTATAGTAAAGCGTTCAACAGCTGAACTGCCAGATGCTCCTGCGGTCCTCATGTACCTGCCACTCATTTTCGGAGTGTGTCGTATGACTGGTTGTGTTGCACCTGAATCTACAAAGAAGGTGAGTTTTTTTCCACTTACTATTCTCATCACAGTATCGGAGTGTGCAATGGTGCTTTCACCCTTCTGATGTGTAGGTTGGTCGTCATCATCTGTGGTCCGTGTGTCGCTTCCAGGAGGATCCATGTCTTTGCCCAACTCCACCGCCAGGCAGTCTGCATGCTGGACTGTGTCCCAGCTTCATCCTTGTTGTCTGGACGGTCCTTGGCCCAGTGTCCATGTCCATGTTTTCCACAAATGCATCTGATCTTCCTCTGCATCCTCCACGGCCCCTGCCGCGTGCTCTTCCACGGCCACGGCCTCTGGCTTGGCTTTCAAATAGCATAATTCCAGCCATTTGTAGCTTATCATCAATTTGTCCCTGTTTCTTCTTTCTGTCATTCAGGAGTTTTCCAGCGTGCACAGCGTGTCGTTCGATGGCCGGAGCCCCAGGTGACGCATGTGCATTTTACCATATCAGCAATTTCAGGCTTTATACCGTTCACGAAGGGGTCACAAAGATGGGCTTCGCAAGCGGTGAGTGGGTCATTTGGCCCTATGGCAGCGGGTCTTTCGATGCCACAATGGACAGTGTGGACCTCTGTTAAGCAGACAAGATAGTCAGCGACAGCTTCTTCATCCTTCTGCTTGCAGGCAGAGATTTGAGTCATGTCCATTCTCAATGAGAAGGCCACTCGAATGCGCTTGCACAACCGGCCGGCTGCATGTTTGTAATTTTGGTTGTCATTGTGGTTATAGTCCATGTGGGTGAGTCTTACGTCCTCTTCTGGAATCTCTGCAGAAACTCTTGCCCAGTGGTTTCCCATGTGTGACATGAGGAGACGTCGAAGTTCAGTGGTTGTGGGTTTGAATTTTCTGCAGAATATCTGGAGTTGTTCGATGAACTTTGCTCCATTGTCAGTAACAACAGGGAGGTGAGATGACTCCTTTAATATCTTTAAATGTCCATGTACCAACTGACCATCTCCTCGTCCATCCACCACCTTGAGATCGGGAGATTACGTACATCATGCACATCGCCTGCAGTGTTTTGCCGTCCTGGTGAAGCACGATGTTGGGTTCCTTGCCTGGTGTGATGTGGTGACACCTTTTCCGTTCCCGTATACAGTGGTGGAGACGCATGAGCTGTACCACCAGCTGCACCCGCATGACTAAGACCTGGATGTTGCGGTGCAGTTGATGCTGTGGGCCGGTTTACTAGGAGCCATGGTGGCGGTTGTCGCTGTTGTCTTCTTGGCGGAGTCAAGTCCAGATCAGGAGCCGCCTGCATTTTGACACACTGAGTCAGCCTGCCACAGAACTACAAACTAGCTTCATCCAGCCAGCCTGCCCCAGAACTACAAACTAGCTTCAGCTAGTCATCCTGCCCCAGAACCACAAACTAGCTTCATCCAGTCAGCCTGCCCCAGAACTACAAACTAGCTTCAGCTAGTCAGCCTGCCCCAGAACTACAAACTAGCTTCAGCTAGTCAGCCTGCCCCAGAACTACAAACTAGCTTCATCCAGTCAGCCTGCCCCAGAACTACAAACTAGCTTCATCCAGTCAGCCTGCCCCAGAACTAGGAGAAGAAGATTGCAGGCTGAAGATCTGCAACCGATCATTTAAAAAGCTGAACAGCACATCTTTTTCTACAAAGTAAGCCTGCCCACAAAATGAAAACAATGTAAAGCATGCATCAATGACTTAAACCATACTGTTGAGGAACATGCCCAGTTGCCCATCTACACCAAATTCACAAGGCCCCAGGACGACTGGTCAGGGGTACCACGAACATTTCTTGATTTTAGTTTCTGTGCCGCAAATCCAGTCTATCTCTTGCTCCTGACTAACTTATCAAATCATGATGGTTTTATTTACTCAGTGAAAACACATTACCTACATATAATTAATTAATTGATTGATTGATTGGTTGATTAATTCACTCATATATAATACAAGGATGTTTATCTACATATCATTCATTCATTCATTCATATATAATACAAGGATGTTTATATACATATAATACATTCATTCATTCATTCACATATAATACAAGGATGCTTTTACACTTATAATACAAGGATGTTTACAAGAATGTTTATACACATATAATACAAGGATGTTTATACACATATAATACAAGGATGTTTATACACATATAATACAAGGATGTTTATACACATATAAAACAAGGATGTTTATATTGACTGCATTTGAAAACGCCTCAAAACTGAAAAGACAAGCTGCACCCAAATGGCTCTTATTAAAAGCCTTGGAATAAAATGGGCCATTTTTAATTTGCTGGTTGCCCGTGCACCACACAATGCTCTTAGATGTGTGAGCGTTAACAGAATAATGAAGACTACGGTGATTATGATGAGTGTGATACCATTTTTGTGTGCTGCTGGTGTTTCTTTGCTTTCTCATCCCAGAAATACATGAAAAACAAGAGAGGGCAGCGTCTGTCAGTGGAGCCGGAAGTACGAGTTGCTCTCTTCTCAACCTTCCCCGCATCAAGAACATGTATGTACTCTCACAACCAGGCTCACACACCCCCTCTACAATGCCTTTAAATGCACCCTGTACCTGCAGTTGTGTCTTTCTTGCTTTTTATCTCAAAATATAATATTTGGCAAGATGAAGCGAAACCAGAGATGCCAGCTTACAGATGACAAAATGGCTTAATGTTTTATTTCAACATACCTCTGAATTTGAAAAGTATTGTGAAAAATCGTTCAAAATATCCAGTCAAAATTACTGATGAAACAGAAACAGAGTGGGGTTTCATTTTGAGGAGTTGTCTCACTGACAGCAAATTTAATTCAAAGTGTCGCGTAAAGCACGTTTCATTCTTTTTAGGGGACCATGACAAATATTTCTAAACAGCAGCCAAACTCTATACCACGTGTGTGAGATTGCCACCATCTAAAGGTGAGAAACCGTCTGTAGAAGTTCTGGGCTGGTCTTGGGACCAAGTGAGTTAAGCATAGCAGGATGCATAAAATAAAACCTGCAGCTTACAAAATTAATGATGGGTCCGTTTAATTTAATGTGTTGCAGTGAGCAAGCGTTGACACCGGTCAGTAGTTTGATCCGCGCTGGTTCTTAAGCAGACCTAAATCAAACATCCTACAGCTGTGTTTATCCTGCTGCGCTTACATCACTTGGCCCCAAGCTCGGCCAGGCACTTACACGGCACGTTTCCATGAAAGCATTTTGACGTTTGTGATTAAATATCACATTAGAAAAGCTGGAGGCAGAATTTGATAAGACTCCCTCAGTCTTGCAAAAAAGGTTTTACGCTCGCACGAGGTTGGTTTGGCTTTTGGTAATAAGGAGCTTATTTGCTACTTGGGCGATGGAAATGTAGTGGTTGAATAAAGAATGAAATGTGGATAGAATTCAATCACATGATCGGCTGTTTCTTAATCTTAACCGGTCCATCTTTCTTGTTGGTGTGGAAGTTTGGCGATACGACACACAACATGTAAAACTACATTCAGGGTTTTATTCGTGGAAACAGGTCTGGTGTAGACACGCCTCACGGCATCTCCCTCTTCTTTTTTTTTTTTTTGCAACTTTAGAAGAGTTTGCTTAAAATTTGCTTAACAATTGGATGGAAACAGCTATTGATGGCTTCTCACCTTAACTTGGGACCAAACTTACAAAACTGGTACAAGGTTTAGTTGATCTTTGAATATTTAAAAGTAGCCTGGGGTCGGCACCAGACCCCCAGACCCTCCTTTTCATAAAAGTGCTGACATGTTTGTGGGTGGCTGTGTGGTACTTTTGTCATCAGGGATCCTGGATTTTAATTTATTTTTTTATCAATTATATTAATAAATACAATTAATTATATATAACTGATATAATAAATCATATTAATTGTATGTAATTAATTATTGTGGAGTCTGCTGCCTTTCACTGTCTGTTTCAATGTGACGACAACAACTTTGTGACGCATGTGAAGGGATTTTGGTGCCTTTTCTTCAGCGACAGACAGACAGCACTTTACACTGGACTCCCAACAGAGCCTCTGCCAGGGAAGAACACAAATACAAGTCGTCATGTGTTGTAGTTTCATTCATGCGTGTGTTTACTCATCAGTCTGCGGCCTCTGCCAAGTTAAAGCCTTGTTATGTTGCTCGGATGAGGAGGAACAAAAAAAAAAAAGAAGCTTGAATTTCCTGAAGCTGAGGTGGTGGGGTGTTTGGGGGAGACTGCTTTGCATTCCTGCAATGGCATCTGATGCCGAGCACATCAGCCCCTTGGCATGAGCCAGAGGCCACGGCTCAGACACACGCTTGCATCAGCCGTACGAACAAGCTGGGAGAGGGAGGGCGGCTGAGGCCGGCTGCCACCGACAGCCAGAGGAGAGGGAACGCAGGTGAGACTTCCTGCAACAGCAGAGCCGGACGAGTTTTTCTTGTTCCTGCATATCTCAAGAAGGTGGGACATATTTGTGTAAACAGCAAAGACCAGCGCACGTACATGCTGGAATACGGACTGGCTTTTCTGTTCCTGGCGTTTTGGACTAAAACAGCACTGAAAGGTACGCTGATGTGTTTAACTTGCATGTGTTAACTTTGGGTCGGTGGAGGTACAGAGGGACCGGGACAAAAGGGAAGAGAGACACGCCTGTTCCTGTGTGGATCAGCTGTCACCTGTCAGATGACATGGCGCTCGATGGGGACTTGGTTAGGACTTTACAATTCCACCTATGTTGAGTTAGAACTTGTCAATATGTGGTTGCGTGAACAGGACTTGGCTGCGAGGGCCTTGTACATGTCACGATGAGTGATTATATTCAGTAGGCTACACAACTGTAGTGGCATGAGTCTTTTGTTTAAGTGTCGAGGATAGGAAAGAGGGAGAAAAGGAGGCATTAAGGGGCAGAAAAGAGACAGGCTCGAATGAGGAAGAGGTGCAATTATCAATGCAACCATCAATTTGCCTCTGTTCAGCTGCTCGGACAGTTTCCGTGTGAGGTTCAGGAGGACGTCTCCCCCTTCATACCATGCAGCTTGGTGGTTTTTCCTTTACTGTGTCTGTCTTTAACATGCACGTGTGTGCACACAGAATTGTGAGCCACATTCTTACCATCACCTCAGGGCATGGTGCAACATCTACCTCTCACTCTCAGGGCATGGTGCAACATCTACCTCTCACTCCTCAGGGCCTGGTGCAACATCTACCTCTCACTCTCAGGGCATGGTGCAACATCTACCTCTCACTCCTCAGGGCATGGTGCAACATCTACCTCTCACTCCTCAGGGCATGGTACAACATCTACCTCTCACTCTTCAGGGCATGGTACAACATCTACCTCTCACTCCTCAGGGCATGGTGCAACATCTACCTCTCACTCCTCAGGGCATGGTGCAACATCTACCTCTCACTCTTCAGGGCATGGTGCAACATCTACCTCTCACTCCTCAGCATTGCTCTCTTTCCAAAATATTCACATCATTGCAAAGCTCACTGCTTTTTCTTTTTTCATTTCCCCCCCTTTTTCTCCCCAATTGTATCCGGCCAATCACCCCACTCTTCCGGGCCATCCTGGTCTCTGCTCCACCCCCTCTGCTGATCCGGGGAGGGCTGCAGACTACCACATGCCTCCTCCAATACATGTGGAGTCACCAGCCGCTTCTTTTCTCCTGACAGTGAGGAGTTTCACCAGGGGCACATAGCGCGTGGGAGGATCACGCTATTCCCCCCAGTTCCCCCTCCCCCCTGAACAGGCACTCCGACTGACCAGAGGAGGCGCTACTGCAGCGACCAGGACGTGTACCCACATCCGGCTTCCCACCCACAGACATGGCCAGTTGCGTCTGTAGGGACGCCCGACCAAGCCGGAGGTAACACGGGGATTCAGACCTCCGATCCCCATGTTGGAAGGCAACAGAATAGACCGCCACGCCACCCGGACACCCGCGAAGTGTTATTGAGCGTGTTAAGATTTCAACCAAATGAAACCGCTAACTCTGCCTCTCTATCCTTTTGGTGTCGTGGCACGTTTATGTGAAGAGAAATTCTCATGACACAGGAAGCCATGTGTGATGAAACCCTGCATAGTCGTAGACGAGAGAATATGGGCTCATTTGATTTCTTTAATTTGAACTACCTCCCAAAATTAAACGAGCGTCCTCTGTGCTCTCTCTAACTGAAAACCATCGTGGCCCACAGAGATGTTACTCATCCCGCCTGCTCCCCAGTGAGCTCCTTTACAGCCCTCCTCCTCCTCCTCCAGGCCTCGCAGCAGTAATGACAGCTACCCATCACTGAAACACACGTCTCAGTAAAACCATGTCTGCACACACCTACACAGGATGTCTGCAGCGCCGCCCCCTGTGGCCCCTCGGAAGCCATCAGGCGTCCGCGTCATGATCGCTCCAGGAGGACATGCTCCCACTGCTGGCCTGCCCATCCACCCCAACCTCCCACACGGTACAGTCACCTGCCTCTGTCTGTGTGTGTGTGTGTGTGTGTGAACATGGTTTTGTGTGTGAGGTGTGCTGTTTACTGGGAAGGCGTGTGTATTTCTCTTCTACTGTGTAAACGGAGAAGGCCTGGCTGTGTGTGTGGGTGAGGAAGTTGAATTTTATTGCAGACAAAAGCATGACTGACCTTGTTCCTCTGCTGTTCAGTGAATGGCGCCGGCGGCGGGCCTACACACACTTCCTCGGTGAGGGCAGAGAGAGAAGTGGTACGTCTCTTCCTAAACACAAAATCTAGACGCAGGTCTGTGACACAAACAGAAGTCAGTAGAGAGCGGTCTGCACATTTTCAAAATCAGCTCCGTAAAACTACCTTTGTCTGTGTTGTTTTAAATGCTGAGTTGTTTAGTTGTCCAAGACGCCACGATTAGAAGGTCTTTGGACTCTGTGCGAGTCTGAAGTTTGAGCCTAAACGATATGCATGTAAAATCCACATTAGGAGATCCTGAACCACTGTTTTGACGACGTGGAGCGCTTCATGGGCCGCCTGCAGCAGACAGCCGAGGCCCGGGGCATTCTCAACCAGAAGAAGAGGAGCAGGAGCAGGAAGAGCACGAAAAAAGACCAAGATGGTGAGCGGGCTGGCACCAGGCGTGCTGGCACCAGGTGGGCTGGCACCAGGCGTGCTGGCACCAGGTGGGCTGGCACCAGGCGTGCTGGCACCAGGTGGGCTGGCACCAGGCGGGCTGGCACCAGGCGTGCTGACACCAGGTGGGCTGGCACCAGGCGTGCTGACACCAGGTGGGCTGGCACCAGGCGTGCTGACACCAGGTGGGCTGGCACCAGGCGTGCTGACACCAGGTGGGCTGGCACCAGGTGTGCTGGCACCAGGTGGGCTGGCACCAGGTGTGCTGGCACCAGGTGGGCTGGCACCAGGCGTGCTGACACCAGGCGTGCTGGCACCAGGTGGGCTGGCACCAGGTGGGCTGGCACCAGGTGTGCTGGCACCAGGTGGGCTGGCACCAGGTGTGCTGGCACCAGGCGGGCTGGCACCAGGTGTGCTGGCACCAAGTGGGCTGGCACCAGGTGTGCTGACACCAGGCGTGCTGGCACCAGGTGTGCTGGCACCAGGTGTGCTGACACCAGGCGGGCTGGCACCAGGCGGGCTGGCACCAGGCATGCTGGCACAGGTTATTTACCAGGTTAACGTAGCCTCTTCCTGCATTACTCATCATCATAAAGCAAGTACAAATACTGTACGTCCAGCACAGAGAAGGGTCTTGGTGCTCCCTTGCGGGTGCAGGGAGTACTGCACGAACACAATCCCTCCATCTCCCGAGACCAAAACACATTTGAACAACTGAATCTTCATCATTTATTCATATACTAATTAAGTAATTTATTGGATTTCCCCAATTGTATCCGGCCAATTACCCCACTCTTCCGAGCCGTGCCGGTCTCTGCTCCGCCTCCTCTGCTGATCCGGGGAGGGCTGCAGACTACCACATGCCTCCTCCCATACATGTGGAGTCACCAGCCTTCCCTTTGGGTCACTAGTGCAGGTTGTTGTGGACCACCATAGAGACGGCACGAGGGAAAACACACAACAGCGTGTCAAATATGCAACACTGTCATCAATACAGATGTCACGACACTAACAACGATGTTACCGCCGTGTCTGAATGTTTGCTTCTGTTTGTCCCTTGTGCAGTAGATTTGTTGACCATGAAAGCTTGCCCGCCACCGGAGGAGGAATTTGTGGACATCTTTCAGAAAATCAAGTACTCCCTCAGTCTTCTGGTGAGATTAGATTTATGCAGCCTGACCTCGAAATAGCTTCTGAAATGCCCCAAAGGCCGAAGGGGCAAACAACTTTTCATGAAAATGAAAACATTGAGGAATTAGGATGGGGTGAGTGTCCCTTTATCGCTGACTGTCTTTCACGGTTTATTCAGGACCGGCTCAAGTCCTTCATTTCTGAGCCTGACTCACCAGAGCTGCTTCATCATGTCTTTGTCCCTCTTGGACTGGTGAGTCTTTGTGATTCCGGGGTTTCGGTTTGCTCGTTTGTCTGTCTGTGTGTCGGTCTATCTGTCTGTCTGATCACCACTGGGGTTGCTCCTCAATCACAGATGGTGAAAACCACCGGGGGTCCGGAGTTGGGAGCCACGGTGGTCAGCCCGGGTCTGACCAGTGGCGCCGCGTCACTGCTCCACCAACATTTGACTGAAGAAGAGAAGGAGCTGTGGACTTCACTGGGACCCAACTGGACTCTACAGCGGTATGTCTGCTGTCTGCATGTGTGTGTGTGTGTGTGTGTGTGTGTGTGTGTGTTCTCCTGGATCGCCACCTTGTCATGGTGGAGAAGCTTGTGTGTACCAATGATCCCAAGAGCGATGCCGTCCGGGGCTTGGCTCCTGGCAGGGTCACCCAAGGCAGACAGGTCAAGTGGGAGGTTCCAGGTGAAGCGGGATCCAACAAAGACCCCTACAGCAGAACTGGCGGAAGACAATGCCAGCGAAGGCGGATGAAGGCTGCAACAGAGGGTGGTCTCCAATCGTCTTGGTTCTCCATGGCGTTGGACTCTGGCCACCCCCTGCCAAGGACCGTGTGGCGGCTGCAGGCGCATCAACCACTCCACGTAAAAAGCTGTCATTGCACAAGGACACCCACAAGGACCTATAAGGAGGACAGTCATACTCAAACCCCAGTGACCGCTGATGTGTGTGTGTGTGTGTGTGTGTGTAAATCTGTGTTTGAGGCAAGGGGACGATTTCACTTTTTTAATGAGTCCCTCTTACCCTCTGTCCCAGTTCCCAGCTCGGTGTGTCTGTCCCTCCATATACACCAGTCTTCCTGGACGGGTGGCAGCCTCGTGCCTTTGACTCGGACGGCCAACCCTTAGAAGACCCCGTTGAGTCTCAGCATAAACAGGATGCCGCTGTAGCAGAGAGCAGGGAGGTACGAGAGCAGAAAATATCAATACGCACATCAACTGATGTGCAATAGGAACGACACAACAATCCCGTCCCAGTATGAGGACCTCCATCTGACGCGGGGGCTCACATATGGGCTAATAAAACACTTCATACAACGTACTTGTCCTTGTCCACAGGGCCCTGCTCGACACACAACGGAGAGACCTGTCTCCATCGGCCAGTCCTGTGATGAAATGTGAGTCTGTGGACAGTGAAAACAAGACATTAACACATCAAAACACAACAATGTGAATGGCTCAGCCTGCCGTCCTGCAGCAACACACGGTAGTCAGTCACAAGAGGGTGGGTGGTTCACCGTCCCAGACCCCTTCCTGTGTTTCCATTTGAAAATACAAAGCTGCCTCAGGTAAGGTCTACGATAGACAGAGGGAAGAGCCACCACCAGTTCTCTTTTTATCACTTCAAGACCGTCTTGTGATGACGTTTGTGAGTTTTGAAGCAGAAATTTACTCACAAGATACAAATTGTGACTGTTGACCACGACAGTGTGACTGTGGCTTGAGCGCCAGGGCGTGGCTGCGGGCCACGTTGCTCTCTGCGAGTAAATTATCGTTTCAAAATTCATAAGAGTGCTACTATACAGCAGCATTTGACTGGTAGAATAAAACCTGTAAACTATCGATTCCCCGCGTTACCTCCGGCTTGGTCGGCTGGATGTGGGTATGTGTCCTGGTCGCTGAACTAGCGCCTCTTCTGGTCGGTCGGGGCGCCTGTTCATGGGGGAGAGGGAACTGGGGGGACTAGTGTGATCCTCCCACGTGCTACGTCCCCCTGGTGAAACTCCTCACTGTCAGGTGAAAAGAAGTGGCTGGTGACTCCACATGTATGGGAGGAGGCATGTGGGAGTCTGCAGCCCTTCCTGGATCAGCAGAGGAGGTGATTGGCCAACTACAATTGGGGGGGGGGGATCGGCTTTGGGGTTTTTTTTAATGGGAGGATATAATGGGATTTTAGCATGTGAACCATCCGCCATCCATCCATCCATCCATCCATCCATTATCCGAACCGCTTATCCCAGTTGGGGTTGCGGGATGCTGGAACCTATCCCACGGCAATTTTGTCCTTCAAAGTGACAAGCTGGCCGGGCCGTTCTGTTTATCTCGGTATTTACTGTCTTTCACGGATGATTAGTTTGAAGCACCGTAGCACAAGCTTACACATGTGTAGTGTGTATGTTCACGCTCCTGGTAAACCACGGCTTACACATGTGTAGTGTGAGGTTACTGCTGATGTCACAACAACATTTCAAGCCAAAACTTTATTTCTCTGTCTTCACAGGAGAATTGCAAAGCCCAGCTGTTACATAAATTGTATTGCACTGCATATTTAGCTAATTGTGATACTGAGACATTGCACTCTTTGCATTACTTTTGTATATCTTTTCTGTGTATCCTGTATATACTTTTGTATTTTATATGGGCGGCACGGTGGCACAGTGGTTAGCACTGTTGCCTCACAGCAAGAAGGTGCTGGGTTTCGAACCCCAGGCCGTCCGTCCCAGGTCCTTTCTGTGTGGAGTTTGCATGTGCGCCCCGTGTCTGCGTGGGTTTCCTCCCACCATCAAAAACACATGCATGTCAAGGGTTAATACTCCTGCCTCTGCCCCTGAGCAAGGCAATGGGAAGACGAAGTGGAGTTGGTCCCCGGGCGCTGCAGCTGCCCACTGCTCCTGTACAACAGGATGGTTGCATGCAGAGAACACACTCGTTGTAAGAACACAGTGACAGAGTGAAGTGGCTCTCATTTCCTGTCCCCGTCCTAGAGATAGCAGCAGGCTGCCACCGGAGGGCGAGAGACTTTACTGCTGCAGTTACGACTTCGTGGCAAGAAACAGCAGTGAGCTTTCTGTGCTCCAAGGAGAAACCCTGGAGGTAGGACATCCCTATGCATGGTTATCAATTAACGACCCCTTTGAAAGTAGCCTTCGTCAGCATCGTTTCTTACCAAAATCGTCGCCGTTGGCGTGTCTCGTGTCCGAGGAGCCGTTCCAAGAGATGAAGGTGTGTGCTTGAAACGAAGACGGCTCGACAGTGCAAGGTGAGAATAGAAGAGGCTGGAGCAGCGTGGACAAGGGGATGGATGATAGGGTGGGGTGGACCCGTTCCTGCGGCCCTCTGTTCTTGGCGGATTTTTTGGCGGCGGCGCTTTTCTTCCGCATGTGTTCGTTTGTCGGTTTCGGCCTTGATGGAAGCAGCCAGGCAGGCAGCTCTGCGGTGCTTTTGATTTTCCGCTGCTTTTTCCCGGTTCTTAGGGTCGATGCTGAAGGGGATACGGTCCTTGTAGAGATTCTTTGGGAGCTCCTCTTTTTTGTTGACCTTCGGTCAGTTCGGAGTACAGGATTTGTTTCGGGAGAGTGTCATTTGGCATCCTCTGGATGTGGCCAAGCCACAAAATATAGCCACCAAAATAAAACATGGACAAGACCCTAATCCGTCTAACTTTTTTCTCTTTTTTTGCAAATCCTCCAGGTAATCGAGTCATTAAAGCGCTGGTGGAAGTGCCGGAACCGCTTCGATCAGATTGGCTTTGTTCCTTTTAATATCTTGGAGCCTCTTTCTGCTCTCGGCAACACAGGAAGACGCAGCCCCGTGATGCGCAGAGAGTCAAAGGTCATTCAGACATGCATAGCTGCACACACACATTCAGCGACACCTTTGCCACTGTGTGATGAATACGGTGCAGTTCAGCTCGCCTCTTGTCTCGTGACGCGTCCCATCTCACGGTTATTTCCTCTCATGCCTTTCCACAACAGAAGCTGCCCCTCTCCCCGCCGTCAAATAAGTACTTCTCATTTGCCCTGCCAAGCCCAACTGCCTCCAGTCCAACCGCCACAAGCCCAAAGGGGCCTCTGCCTTCTCCGACGCTGCAGGGGGAAGAAGGAGACAGAGGTACTGTGTGAATGTACCGTACACACACAAATACTTGTAAAATATGTCTAAAATATCATCACATTTGTAGGTTATTGAAGACTTTCACTGATATGTGGACACAGGACTCTGCACTCACTTGCACTGTGACGCACCGCATATCCACGTTTGCATGTTTTTGTCTGTTTTTGCCGCATACTCGTTCCTTTGGATGAAAATACTGCGGAAACTTAATAATCTAATCACAAACAACTAAGCATCACAGTCTTATAAAGGCCAGTACAATTCTGCACCTCTGTGAGCATTCAACACAACACGAGTGACTGTGCTGATGTGCCTCTTTTGTGTGTGTTGTCTCACAACGCGTGCTTGTGCGTATGCAGTCCTGATGGTAAACGATGAGCTCCTCCAGCGACTGGCCAACGGGCGATCAGGCTCAACCCGCCCACCGGTGATCCCCCGCACGGTCGACACCTCTGCCCCTCTGGACTACCACTCCCCGCCCGCCGAGGTGGAGGCCTGGCTTAGGAGGAAGGGCTTCAGCCAGCAGTGAGTCAACGCCACCCACAGAAATGGTTGGGCCCTTGAAAAGGTCCAGTGAATGCCCCCCCCCCCCAAATCAACACATATGTATGCGCATGTGCGCTCTCTCTCTCTCTCTCTCTCTCTCTCTCTCTCTCTCTCTCCTACTAAACATATACAATGAAAACTGAGAGACTTATTCAGGGGCTACATAGGCAAGCACACACACACACACACACACACACCATAATAGAACTCTTAAACACACTTAAACACACCAGACCTGTGACACGTTGTAGTAGAAAAAGCAACGTCTTACCTTATGGCTTCATCTTTTCCTCTTATGCAGCCATCTTCCTCGTCTTACTGGATGCAAAGTCCTTCAGAATGTCTTTAAAGTCCATCACTTTAGCCAGTTCACACTCAACCGCAAGTATTGTCATTATCGTTGCTGATATTTAGGATGGACATGATAAATGCTGGCCTCCATATAACGGCTGCCCCGACCACTGGTGGGAATTAGTTAAGACAGGTCAAATTTTAACCGGTTGATGAAACTGATTAACTGGTTTGATGTGTCATCTTACTATTCAGTTCAAACAAAGCCGTCTACCGCCACAGATTTCCTATTTAAAGTTCCAGCTTATCCAAAGTGACCGGTTCCCTCACTCACTATACTATCTATCTATCTATCTATCTATCTATCTATCTATCTATCTATCTATCTATCTACAACACTCACTATACTATCTATCTATCTATCTATCTATCTATCTATCTATCTATCTATCTATCTATCTATCTATCTATCTAACTATCTAACTATCTATCTATCTATCTATCTATCTATCTATCTATCTATCTATCTATCTATCTATCTATCTACAACACTCACTATACTATCTATCTATCTATCTATCTATCTATCTATCTATCTATCTATCTATCTATCTATCTATCTATCTACAGCAACACTCACTATACCATCTACCGATCCATCCATCCATCCATCCATCCATCCATCCATCCATCCATCCATGCGTTGGAGGGGGCATTACCCTCTGAACATTCTGTACCCAATCTTTGTGTACATTTCTTGAAGACGCACACTCTCTCTTTGAAATGAAAAATACACGTACTCACATGTTTGGCTCAGTGAAAAGACAGTAAACTGAGCCTAATTCTGGCTTGTATGATTAAAACTTCCGGCTGAACAGTCATTTCCCTGTCCTCTCTTGTCCATCAGGACTGTTCAGAGTCTGGCTATTCTCTCTGGTGCCCAGCTTTTTTCCCTGACTAAAGAGGAGCTGCGCACCGTCTCACCAGAGGAGGGCGCAAGAGTCTATAGCCAGATAATGGTGCAGAAGGCCAAGCTTGAGGTACATGTAGTTTAACGTTGCGTTGTGTTGTGGTGTGTGTGTGTGTGTGTGTGTGTGTGTGCGCGCGCGCCTTCTTACATGTCATGCACACTCGTTCACATGCCTGTTTACTGTGGGTTGGGTAATGTCGTGCACAGCATTCAGCCGGGCGTTCGAACCCCCCCCCCCCCCGTCTGAAGCACACTCTCTGCTCTGCTCTTCCAGGATATGCGCAAAGCAACAGAACTGGAGCTGGTGATGGAGAAGCAAAAGCTGAAAGCCGACGCGTAGGTGGGTGGGGAGAAAGCCCTCTCACACATTCACCAACACACGAGGCACAACAACGGACATGAGCACAATAACACCAGTTGTGCACAGAAAAGGATGGGATCTACTGTTTTATTTTAATCTTTTCGTCACACAAACAGAAATGGATACCTGCAGATTTAAGAGTGAAATTACACTATTGCAAGTAACAACACACTTCTGGTAACACCCTGAAAGACGAGCTTGAGGGTATTTTTAAGAACACTTCCAGAGTCGACCCTCAACTCTTGGTCAGTCCACTAAAGCCATTCTTACCATGTGTTTTTTACAGCACAACGTTACACGGTATCACAAGTATAATCATCTCACACCAAAATCAAACTTCCAACAAGGCCAACTTTCTCATATCTGCTGCCTGGGTTGATGGATGGGTGTCATACCTGTGACAAATTACTGGACAGACAGCGTGAACCTGGCTGCTAAAGCTGTGAACGCAGGATGCGTCCTCTTAGATGAAAGGACTTGTTTGGCTCAGAAGTGGCCCCGGTGGGCTACCGGTTCGTGTGATGACCGGCGTGCATGGCAGCGTTTGCTGACAGTCTTGCTAGTTGCCGCCGCCTTGACCCGCTCCTCTCCAGCCACTGCTGGATGGCCACATGTTTCTGTCCAAACACACATTTGGTACATTATACTTCATCACACACCCATTTCGCTTACGGGTTCACTATGAACAAAACTGTGATGTGGTTCATGACCCAACATCAACAGCCACTTGACGGTTTCCTCTGACACGCATCTTCAGACCCGAGCGCAGCTGAAAGCGACGTTTCTTCCCGTCATTTCAGCGGCGAGGCATATTATCATGTACATTCATTTGTGACAGTGCAGAACCAATTCTGTGCTGATTATACGTCAAGAGCCAGGCTCTGGGGCATCCGGGTGGCGTGGCGTGGCGTGGCGTGGTGTGGCGTGGCGTGCCTACCAACACGGGGATCTGCGGTTCAAATCCCCGTGTTACCTCCGGGTTGGTCGGCTGTCCCTACAGACACAATTGGGCCGTGACTGCGGGTGGGAAGCCGGATGTGGGTCGGTGTCCTGGTTGCTGCACTAGCGCCGCCTCTGATCGGTCGGGGTGCCTGTTCTGCAGAACTGGGGGGAATAGCGTGATCCTCCCTCGCGCTACGTCCCCCTGGTGAAACTCCTCACTGTCAGGTGAAAAGAAGCGGCTGGTGACTCCACATGTATGGGAGGAGGCATGTGGTAGTCTGCAGCCCTCCCTGGGTCAGCAGAGGGGGCGGAGCAGCGACCGGGACGGCTCGGAAGAGTGGGGTAATTGGCCGGATACAGTTGGGGAGAAAAAGGGGGGGGGAATACACACACAAAAAAAGAGCCAGGCTCCTCCTGTACCAATTTAAGCTGTCTGAGTAAGCTGAGCCGTGACTCCACGATGATCGTGTTCTTGAGGGAGCGACAGAAAAACAGCATCAACGCACTGCAGAAGCACCAAGACACAACTGTCTTAATGACGACTTCCTGTACGTCTCAGGTCTGCTTTCAGAACTGCCTGTACAGAAAGCTCAAAGCAAGCACAGCTCATTGCTCTGCCTTTGGTGTGAAATGACAATTAAAAGTGGATCTTAACAGCAGCCTGGTGATATTTGTGGATGTGTATGGGCCAGCACCAGGTCCACGGTTCTGGCGTATTTCAATAGATAGCATCTACCTCAGCGCTCAAGTGAAATAAGTAAGACATCAAGTTATTATTAAGGAAATTCAAGTTTAAGTAACAAATTAAGGCACTGGAACATATCTCAGATTTGCAAGTACCTGATCATTTTTGGGCTTGGTCCCCTGAAGAATATGATACTACACTGCATTTTAAACACTGCTCATTCAAAAACTACGATATAACTTTACTTATTGCACCTTTAGGACAGTTATCCATTATATTTACTTCTCTTATTTTTTTGCAATGCTGCCCAGGTAAAGACAATTACATTTTCTCTTTTATCGTACATTTGGACACCCCCCACCCCCCCACCGCCTCTCCGCTCTGAACTTTCTCCATGAAATCTTCTCTGCAGCCTTTCATCAATGTGCCGCCTTGTCCCCCGGCTGAGGAGGAGCTGGGGATACGCTGCACAGCATTTCTGCTCAACCACCTGCCTACATATCTGCCAAATGACACATTGCAATGACACAACAGTTTGGTTGTAAGGCAAATTTCCTTTTTACTTATTCATATTTTGCACATTGTCTTCGTTGTCTACTGGGCAGATTCTTATCTGACGTTTCGACATTCTTGTACACAGACTTCGGTCGGTAGGATATAGGCTTCTCTATCTGTCCTCTTTTGAATACAAATATGAATAAAAGAATATTTTTCATTATTGTCTGTGAATCGCCCCAACCAATCAGTAATTGTTCATCACTACACACTACATAACACTGTTGTCATCAAAATATGATTTTTTGTTCTTCATTTATGACTGAATACATTACCTCAAGTTATCATAAGCTGCTGGGGAACACCCCGTACAACAGGAGACACAAGGCACCAGGGCGTTCATGGTGCAGTAAGCTCAAACTGCTCAAATCAAGCTACTTTACTCTTCTCACTGCTCTTCAGCAAACCGGACCTCTTCCTCGACACAGCACGTGTGCTGCTCCGGCCCACAGTCTGGCTGTTACGTATTTGTAATTCATGTTAGCTGCTTGGTAACAACAGCGAGCAACTTCACTCATACAATTCTGAGGAAGAGTCGGATGTCTGAGCAGCAGTAGAGGAGGTGGAGGGCTGACAGTGTAGTTGTACTTTACAGCCTCCACAGCGCCCTCTCCCCTCAGCTTTGCGTTACTGCTAGATGTTGCTTTGGTCCCTGCAGTCCCAGTTCAGGAGCTCGTGTCCCTGGAACCACAGCCGGATCTCTCTGTGGGCCCCATCCAATGAATCACTGGCGTGGACCACATTCCTTGAAGGCACAGACGTACGACAACAAAACAGAAGAGCAAAATTTCACTTCTCTGTTTATGAAAAAATACGAGACATCATGTAATTCCCTTTTTCAATATCGCAATTTTGAAAACACCTGTTTATTCATATCCACGCCTCTCTGTCCATGTCATAAGTGGAGCGACTGCAAGGCAGAGGGGGCAACCACCCTAGGGCCCCACTGGTGCAGTAGGGGTCCCACTGGTTTCTACAAAACCAGTCCCATCAGCAGCGCCGGTGCCGAATGAAGGTTCAGCCGTTAAGAGCTACGAGTGCGGCACCCGTTCAGGCGTAATCCCCCACCCACCACAACCTGGGCTGCAATGGCAGAGTGTCGCTGTTCGTCCGGTCGCCACAGGAAGAACATGCCTGTCTGTATGTCTGTCTGTCCTTCGACTTTCTCAAAAACCACTCATCCAAAACAACTTCACACTCGACACTGCACTTCCTTGGTTCCCTGCCAAGTGTGAAGTTGGTCGAATGAACGGTTGCCGAGAAAATCGAACGAAGGACGGACAGACAGACAGACAGATTCCTTCCATTTCAGTTAGATAGCTAGATTTGTGTTCGTGCATGGATGAGGCCAGACTATCCAGCCTCGATTTGCTGTGTGTTGAGCAGGACAGAAACATTGACAAAGACAAAGGTTTGCCACCTGAAGGAGAGGAGGATGAAGTGGTAAACAGGGACCATGATATGTACAAAGTTCGTTAACCTGTTCGGATTATTTTGTACAATGGAGGATGGTGGAATACACAATTGGACCACTAAACTACAGCAGTCTGAGCAGGGACAACTATCGGTGAGTGAAATATCCATATTTATTCTTTATTAACTTAAATTTTGGTTATGAAGGAATCGGTCAGAATGTTTAGATAGATCGGTATCTGTAGTGTGGTTCGGGGTACAGCTCAGAGGTAGAGCATTTGGCTGCAAATCAAGAGGTCCCCAGTTTAAATCAGGTGCCCTCTTGTTATATTTTGGGCGGCACGATGGCCCAGTGGTTAGTGCTGTCGCCTCACAGCAAGAAGGTCCTGGGTTTGTACCCCGGGGTAGTCCAACCTTGGGGCTCAGCCCAGCTCGTCCTCTGTGTGGAGTTTGCATGTTCTCCCCATGTCTGCGGTGGGTTTTCTCCGGGTGCTCCGGTTTCCCCCACCATCAAAAGAAACATGCATGTTAGGGTTTATACCCCTGACCAAGGCAATGGGAAAAGAACCGGAGTTGGTCCCCAGGTGCAGCACGAAGGCAGCAGCCCACTGCTCCTAGCTACACAGATCACAGCTAGGATGGGTTAGTTTGCATTAAATGGATTTCCCCAAGGGGACTAATAAAGGCAACTTCACTCCATGCTTACCACATCTCAGCACTTGTCTGTGTGTCACTGTTGTGGTGTTGTGGACTGCCTACTTTGTATTTGAATAGGCCTTGTAGTGTTGTAGACCACTGTGTCTATTTTATGTTTATGTTATTCCCGTGTAAGAAATACATGGTACTGAGAGAGTGCACCTGGCCTCTTGCGGTCTATCGGCGGCGGTGCTGAACCTTTTGTCAATCGATGCATGCAGAACTCCAGGTGTTGTCCTCTGTGCTGAAACATTTGAACGCGACTGGCAACCCGTTTTCTTTTTTGTTCCTCAGAACAGGCTCGTCTGACAAAGTGGCCTCAGTGTGTGGTTTTTTAGACATAGGCTTGTTTGGCTCAATAAGTGACAATTTGTGTTTATGGATAGGATAGGATAGGATGTATCAGATATTTTAAAGCTGTGAATTTTTTAAAAAAAAGTTTTTTTGGATTTTTTCCCCCTTTTACCCCCCAATTGTACTTGGCCAATTACCCCACTCTTCCGAGCCGTCCCAGTCGCTGCTCCACCCCCTCTGCTGATCCGGGGAGGGCTGCAGACTACCACATGCCTCCTTCCATACATGTGGAGTCACCAGCCACTTCTTTTCACCTGACAGTGAGGAGTTTCACCAGGGGGACGTAGCACGTGGGAGGATCACGCTATTCCCCCCAGTTCCCCTCCCTCCCCCCGAACAGGTACCCCGACCGGCCAGAGGAGGCGCTAGTGCAGCAACCAGGACATATACCCACATCCAGCTTCCCACCCACAGACACGGCCAATTGTGTCTGTAGGGACGCCTGACCAAGCTGAAGGTAACGCAGGGATTCAAACCGGCGATCCCCGTGTTGGTAGGCAACGGAATAGACCTCCATGCGACCTGGACGCCTACAGCTGTGACTTTTAAAATGAATTTATCAGAAGGGCCCCTCGAGAATGCTTCCCCCCTCTGTGCTGAGCTTAGCTCCGCCCCTGGTCCATGTTCAATGCATGAGTGCGTCATACAAAGCACATAACTAAGCAACTCCAGAATTTATATGAAAAGCAAACTCTTATATAAAGGGCACAAAATGCAGAAGCAATGTATGTATTTAGTGTGCAAAGTTACATGTTTTGTTCTTGACTTAGCTGGTTTCATTATTTTGCGAACAATAAAAATAATTTACACTCTTAAAAAAATCATTAAATGACCACTTTAATTACCTAAAAGCACACACACACACACACACACACACACACACACACACACACACACACACACACACACACACACACATATCCTACATAGTGCCTGGCTTTGGCTTTGATTGTCTTTGCTGTCAGGCTACCTGCTGACATGAACGCTGAAATCTCCTCTGACAGTGCCAGGCTGGGCCTCTGCTGGGTTAGTATGTCCCACCATGATACGAGTCGTCTGGACCACGTTGTGCCCTTCCCACACCTGAACAGTGAAAGAATCAAGCAGCAGTAAAAATACAAGCCTCGAGTCCACAGGCACGATAAACAACATCATCCAACACTCAAAACAATCCATGATCACGTTGTAGAATTACAATCCGCTTCCCTTCACACTGATGTTTTTACGCACAGATTTTACATAATTTGTCATCGTTATGTCTTTCAATCTAGTCTTCATAGGAATATAACCTGTGACAGAACGGATAACTAAAGCAGCCAAAGCATTACCTTGTATAGATTTTGAGCTAAACACAGGTTAGACTAACATATTTGCTCTGACTGTTGTTTTGCACAGAAACTCCCAACCCCATTCAGCCATGACAGCCCCCCCATGCAAGTGTCCCCCCCCATGCAAGTGTCCCCCCCCATGCAAGTGTCTCCCGCCCCATGCAAGTGTCCCCCCCCATGCAACGTGATGGGCTTCGTTGAAAGCCGCTCCTCTTACTGTAAACTCAAGTTACCTTTGCAGAATCTCTGCCTTACTGAAGATTTTACTAAACAGACAACTGATGAGCAGGACTCTTACAGTGCAGACGTTGGGAGGGGGCTGAAGGTGGGAGGTCAGAAGGGTTTTGTCCAGGCCACGTTAGTGATGGTACAAGTTCATCTGAGTGTTTGCGTCTAATTTTGATCTCCTAGCAAAAGGTTTTGTCGTCCTGCAACGATGTTGTGTTTCTTGCAGGCGACGCTAAGAAAAAGTTTACTGAGATCGACAAGCAGTCGTTACACTCTTAGCCGCCATATTATATTCTCTTCTTCCTACTGTAATAACGAGAACACGCGTCTCATTACCCAGCAGCGCCTCCTAGCGGCGATACACGATAAGCCACGACAGGACACAAACGTCTTCTAGTTCGCGGTCATCCGGTCGCTAACCATCTAGCCAAGCTAAATAACGGTTTAATCTGAAACAAGAGGGCAAAGTGTAGGGGTGTACAGGGACACGTATTCGTACCACGAATATTCGGTGTGGGTCTTTGGGTTCGGCCCGCGTGTGTACCGAGCGGACGCGGCGTTGTTTCAACCGCGGCACAAGCGGAACTTTCGTGTGCCGCGGAATTTAGTGCAAAAGTCCGAGTTTCCCCCCGGCAACTTCTGCAAAGGGCCGGATGTGGTCACCCCGCTGAGCGTGCCTCGGGGGGGGGGCTGCTAATATTGGGGCCACCTCGGGGGGGGGGGGCAGCCGGAAACCGTCGCAGCTGGGAAGCGAACCCAGGGAGACCCGGACGGCCTCACCGTTAAAGCCAAAGTCGACACGTCACCTTGACAGACTTTATTTATTTAAGAACGACGGCCATAGTTTGTTCGGTAAACCACAAACAAAAAGAAACGAAGCAATTTTATGTTTTGTTTCTTTTCCCCTCGCGGTACCGGAAACGTACCGAGCCGTGACGTCAAAACCGACGTACCCACCGAGCCGTGGTTTGTGGGTAGAGGCTAGTTCCCGTCGAGGAAGAGAACGGTCAACTGAGCATGCGCGAAATGCCTCTACCACGCCTCCACACGCCCCGCGCAGCATCCAGGCGCTAGGATTCTAGGAAGCCCCGCCCCTACTTTGCGTCTGATTAGCTAACTTTAACCCTAACCTTAACCCTAACCCCGCCTCTAACCCTAACCTTAACCTACCCAAATAACGGAGGCGACGAGTACTTGCGCATGCTCAGTTGACCGTTCTCTGCATCGCCGGGAAGCGATATTATGAACCCTACATAGCCCTCGCCAAAATCCCGTACCCTGTCCCAAATCTCGCGAACGGACGCCGGATTTCCGCGAACGGACGCCGGATTTCCGCTGCGTTGCTAAGGAAACAATCAACTATCAACTCGGTGCGAAGCAAAGCTAACGTTAGCTACCTTCAATTTGAACTTATGAATCGTCTAAAAAGTGAACCATGGGGTTGAAATTATGATTGTGAGGGAAAGAATAGCCTTAAGTTGACTAACCTAACAATTTTAGGTTACAAGGTCTGCCTCTGCTCCTTGGATACGTTATTGGTATTATAATTGTGATGCATTTGAGGCTTGATGAGACAAAGAATCAGAATGAACCCCAGCTAAAAGGTTACATTGAGTAGTACATCACGACAGAGTCAAATATGTCATCTTCCTGAGGGTGGCGCTAATGTGCAAGAGCTGAAGGTGGCGCTAATGTGTAAGACTTGTAAAAGTCATATTACTACAATATAGGAGCTCGTTTTGTTTGTAGTCATGATAAGGGGTGAAGTATCCTATGCTCAAACGTGGAGCAAGCAAAGATTGAGTTAAAAACGTTAATGTTGATTGTGGATAACTTAGACAGGTTAAATTGTGGGTGTACAGCGTTTCCTTGATGAGCGCTAACCCCATAACAACATATTTTCGCGTTGCTACGGTGGCGCACACGTGACAAAGCCAGAAACGGGATTTTGGCGAGGCCTATGTAGGGTTCATAATATCGCCGCCGGGAACTAGCCTCTACCGTGGTTTGTGTGTACCGTCTCACCCCTGGAACAACAATCCGATTTCTTTTCCCCTTTTTGAGTCATTTTAGCCAGAGGAGCCCCCGGAGCCCGGAGAGGAGCGGCCAACAGGGGGGGCCACCTGTGCAGTGCTGCGGTGGTTTGACAGGTGGGCGTACAATAAATGTGCAGAGACGGTAGCAGTGGTGAACAGTGCGCTCACCGACCACACCTGTATTAGACTGTATTCCGTCAACAGATAGTTAAGGCCATTTATGGATTCAGAAAAAGCGCTATATAAGTTCAATTTATTATTATTAATATTATTATTCACCCACGCTGACCCAACCAATTAACATGTCACGGAATGACTGATTTAAAAGCAAACTAACTGTACATTTTTTTAGACAAGGATGCTTCAGGCATTGTGTGAATACGAACAGCACCCCCCCATAGATAAAACTAAGAAATAAGACGACTAGAGGGAGCACCGTGACGTCACCCGTCCATTTCCTGCACCCTGACGTCACCGGCCCATTTCCTGGGACCCTCATTCCCTCTTCCTTCCAGGTTCAGCATAGGACGCATGAAGTGTTTGTCAGTAATTAGACCACAGCAGCTTAAAAGAAAGCAGAGGGGGGGGGGGGGGAGAAGCCTCACCATAGCCACCACAGGCCCAGAGGTCATGTAATGCTGCAGGCATGGATAGAAGGGCTTTTTTCTCAGCTGATGATAATGTTGAGAGAGGAGATCTTCGGAGACCTTCACATGAAACCAAATCACGAATTAGATTTCGCTCAGCAGTCCATCCATGGATAATTCTTTCCGTATCCACACACGTTCAGCTCACAGGTCACATAGTATGTACATTGCGTAGACCTTCACCTGCAACATTTTCAGCGCCACCAGTTTAAATCCCCGCTGCTCAAAGCGCTGAATTATTTGTCCCACAAGGCGGCGTTGAACTCCATCTGGCTTGACTGCAATTAGAGTCCGCTCCCTTGCATCAGGGACGCCTACAAGTGGACAAAGTGAGTTTGTGCCATTAAACTGATTCCTCAAATTTCAGACGCATTCCCCTCTAAGCCTCGCAGAAAACACAGTGGCACGCTCTTTGCTATGATGGGAGTGGGCTAAAATACACAAGAGGGAATATTCTGCAAATTTAAGTGAACACATTCTTTTCCAGAACAATCATAATAAAATCATAAATCATAATAAATCCCCATAATAATAATAAAGCATGCTAAATCACAACAATCACAATAATCATACAGTTAGGTCTACTCCACATGTTGTATTTCTGCACATTTGGATTTCTACCACAAACAAAGTCAACAACTACCCACCAACCCATGGCTAGACCAGGCAAGTGGGGCAAATGTTTCATGAAAACAGGGGATCTGAAAAGATTGGGGATGCCATAATTGGCATAGACACAATTCCAGATGAGAAAAAGTCCCCTCTCTGTCCGGGCGAGTGACGTGTCCGGGTCCACCTGCTGTGCGTGTGGGAGATCGGTTCTGCTTTTCAGGGTTCCGGGCTGCTAAGTCGGTGATGCTGCACGGGCCGGGCCTGCTCGGTCACCGTGCTCGGGGAGGAGGGTTCAATGTGTTTCCACATGCAGCGCAGAGTTTTGCGTTGTTTTGTTATCACCGAGTGTAGCCATGAAGAGCGTTCACCCACATGACACCTACTGTCTGTCCTGGAAGGGGGATCCTTCATGTGATGCTCTTCTTCTAGTTCCTCCCAGTGTCTTTACCAACAAGCTTCCCCACCCCCCCCCCCTGCGGGTTTTCCTCGTGGAAATTGGAGGCCAGAGGGTGTCACCGACAGTGACTTAGCGTATCTGCTTCTCACTGTGTGGGAGTAGAAGCCTGTGACGTAGAGCCACTTAACCAAGCCGGACCCTGTTCCACATGAAACGTCGTCTAGAGTGTACACGAGCTGAGGTTAACCATGTGACAGGTGAGGGGTGGGGTTTTGGCATGTGGTTGGTGGGAGGTGGAGAGGGACACTGAACTTGGTTGCTCAACTACCCCATGGTTAGTTAATCTGACCCTGGGGAGGGTGGGGTGGGTCGCTCGTCCTACCCCAAAACAACAAAAAGTCCTCAATGACTAACTACGGCATATACCCGATGACACCAAGCTGCAGTAGGTCCAAGTTGTTTTCAGCCTGAACAGCCATTATTGGTTGATCCTTCTGCCACAGCAGATGGAAGACCAGCCTGCATGACATAAATTCCCTCATCATCTGCCAGAAAAGCCCAGTTTGTGAGCGGGGGGCAGGGGGGGGGGGTATGTGTGTGGTGGCGGGGCTACTGTTTCCACGGGGAAGAACGAGGCTGGTTCATGAGTCTGAACATCAGAGAAACACCGCCGCTCCTGTCGAGGCTCGACACGTCCTCGTGGCACCTTACAGACCAGCCGTACAGTGGGGGGGGGGGGGAGAGGGGCAGGGGCCTTCGTCAGCATCCTCAAGGTCCCATCAGTTGTAGTCCGAGCCACTGTTTGACCTGCGTGGTGCGTTTCCCCGTATACAGTCAGGACTGGTTTTGTTCTTACCAGTTATACGTATGAGCTACTCCACGTCGGCACTGCCCTGATTAGGAGCCTGCTGCCGGGCCGAGCGGGGGTTTCACTCTCGGCCCGGTCGGGGATGGAAGATCTCTCCGGCCTTGGAAAAGGGGAAAGTAGATCTCACGCCCCAAAAGGGTTGCCCACCCGTTGACGAGACAGGATGAGACGGTGTGTTACAAGAGACGGTGTGCGGGGTTGGGATGCAGAAGCTGCAGATGTTGCAGATGTTGCACTGGGCCGTGTGAGTGGCTAACCCCCCCCCCTCCCTCCCCTCCGACCCGCTGGTGCTGCTGCGGCAGGCCTCTCATATCGTGTCAGGTCTCACGCATGACACTGAAGAGCACATGATGAGTGATGAGTGATGTCCCTTCTCTCCAAGGTACCGTCCCCGTCTCCTTAAGGACCACACCAGTTAAGATCCGCCAGGGGACCCGCCTGCTCAAACCCCACGGCAGGGCTGTGCTGATATACTGACGTTGTGCAGACGTTTACAAACCGGTCTGTGTGTGTGTGTCTGTGTGTGTGTCTGTGTGTGTGTGTCTGTGTGTGTGTGTGTGGTCGTTTTCACAATGACAGCCCACTGTTTCCCTCCCGAGAGCAGCTTTTCTGAAAGTCCTCGCTTGCATGCTGGCCACGTTCTCCTGCACGGGCTAATTGGTGACGGAATCCGGCTAATTAAACGTACACGTGACTCTCGTGCGCGAGGGAACAGCCACGCCAACTTATAAAGACAAAAAAAAACACACACACACACACAGTTTAGCGTCACAGGGCTCGCCGTTTACACGACACCAGAAAGCTGTTGTGGCTTTTACAGATGTTTTGGGTTGCGGCCATGCTCGCGCCGGTGTCCAACATCTGCCCAGCGCGCGTCAGTGGAGACGCGGAGATGAAGAACTGAGCTGTCGCCTCCTCTGACCATGTTGTCCCCAGCCTTTAATGCTGCACCCTATCGGGGTGAGCTCTGCACGCTGCAACGCGGTCACCGGGGGACAGTCCGGACTAGTCGGGGGGGGGGCAGTCCGGACTAGTCGGGGGGGGGGCAGTCCGGACTAGTCGAGGGGGGGCAGTCCGGACTAGTCCATCACCAAATGCATGCATTCTAACACGTGTTTAACTTTCTGGCTTCCATCAGACAACACAAGACAGCGCTAGATACAGGGTAGCAGCAGGGTGGATGCAGGGTGGATGTAGGGTGGATGCAGGGTGGCCGAGAGACTTACCTGACTCGGGTCCTGCAGCGACGTGTCGGATCAGATGAGCGCTGACCAAGTCGGACACGCAGCTCTTTCGGGGCCTCCGACCCCATAAACAACCCCGGCCACCGTGAGACAGACCCTGGAGGAGCCGCTGCAGGAGAGCCATGACTCCCCGCTGTGTCGGCGAAGTGGACGCCCCGGGTTCGGGATTTACACTATATGTACCGTCCACACACCAGCCAATTGTCCCTCAAGCAAAAGTCACGAGTCCTCCCACTATGTACAGTACAGGAAGCCCCCGCCAGACAGCAGACGGCCTCCTGGTCTCAAACCAACCTTTTTTTTTTTTTTTGGAGGAGGAGGAGGAGGAGGAGGCGGAGGAGGAGGCGGAAGTCCAACAAAATAGTGGGAATTAAATCAAATCAAATCAAATCAATGCTACTTGCATAGCCCGGAATCAGTTGTTCCACGGCTTTGATACTGGCAGCTGAGTTGGACAGAAGCCAACTCACTGGAAGTCAAACTTTGAACATCACCTCTGGAATGCACTCCCCCCCTCCCCCCCCCGCCGACTGTTTTGCACCTTTTCAGTATTTTCGACAAGGGTCGTGGGTACAAATACACCGAAAACCGCATCCTCAACATCTTTCTACACTCGAGGACTTTGTCGAGAACGTGATTAAAATGCACAACTCCCGAAACCTTTGGTCTCTCGTGACTAACCACAGTGGTCACGCTACATGGGCTGGGGGTCATTACCGAAGCAACACATGTTTGGGGGACCCCCCCTCGATATTTACCGATACTTCTGAGAACCGGTACTTGTTAGAACCGGTACTTGTTATACCCGATACTTCTTAGAACCGATACTTCTTAGAACCGGTACTTGTTAGAACCAATACTTCTTAGAACAGGTACTTGTTAGAACCGGTACTTATTAGAACCGGTACTTGTTATAACCGATACTTGTTAGAACCGATACTTCTTAGAACAGGTACTTGTTAGAACCGATACTTGTTAGAACCGGTACTTGTTAGAACCGGTACTTGTTAGAACCAGTACTTCTTAGAACCGGGCAACACGGTCGCGTTGAGGCGAACTCTAGCGAAGCTGCATTTCAAAGTGAAGGGACATGGCGGTGTCCAAGCACACTGAAAGGAAACACATCAGTATTGGAGGAGCACATGGACCTCAGTTTTTGCTGCAGACTCGACCAATTATAATACTCTGCCGTCAGCCACCGTCTGGTCACAAGTTCTTTGCATTGCCAAAAACAGTTGACAAGTTGTTCCAAACAGTTTTCTTAGTAAATAATTTCTAGACACTGGCAGCTGTCATGGGGAGAGTGGTTAATAAAACCAAACATTGACTAACTTGACCCGCGATTTCACAATCCTGAGACAGGAGTGCTCAAATATTAAATAAAATGTAAAATCAGTTAAAAAAAACAGACCTCTTCGCTGATTGCACACTGGTTGCATGTTAAAAGCTCTTAAATGACTGGTCAGCACCAGCAATAGTGCGGTATAACTGGTCAGCACCAGCAGAAGTGCAGTATAACTTGTCAGCACCAGCAATAGTGCAGTATAACTTGTCAGCACCAGCAATAGTGCGGTATAACTGGTCAGCACCAGCAGAAGTGCGGTATAACTGGTCAGCACCAGCAATAGTGCGGTATAACTGGTCAGCACCAGCAGAAGTGCAGTATAACTGGTCAGCACCAGCAGAAGTGCAGTATAACTGGTCAGCACCAGCAGAAGTGCAGTATAACTTGTCAGCACCAGCAATAGTGCAGTATAACTGGTCAGCACCAGCAGAAGTGCAGTATAACTGGTCAGCACCAGCAGAAGTGCAGTATAACTGGTCAGCACCAGCAGAAGTGCAGTACGACTGGCCAGCACCAGCGGAAGTGCAGTATAACTGGTCAGCACCAGCAGAAGTGCAGTATAACTGGTCAGCACCAGCAGAAGTGCAGTACGACTGGCCAGCACCAGCGGAAGTGCAGTATAACTGGTCACAAAAGCCATTGTGTTTTTTAAGGGGGATAAGAAGCTGCAGAATACCTGCAGTCTGTTAGGCATCACACCGTGTCAACTTCTCAAACAGATTTAACTGGCATCCGCTGTGGACTGCCTTCTTTTGGTTTTGTTGATCCCAACCACATCTTATACAGAAACTTTGGTAACACTTTCTATGAAGCTTGCATCTATAACGCCCTATAACTGCAGCTATAAGTCATTGTAAGAGTCATTATAACCATGTATAGTACGCCCTCACAACACCTCATAACCACCTTTACGATACATTGTCAATTTAATTTTATGCATTATAAATATGTCATCAGCCTGTTTATCTGTCAAATGTCATAATGCATCATAGCCAACTTGTTTTGCTGAAGTTGTGTAGAGGTGCATAATGAGACTTCAGTGCTATTTCAGTCTTCAGCCATAACCGTTAGTCATTGTAATACACATTATAGGAAAGTATGGGCGTTATAGATGCAATAGATGCTTATAGGGCATTATAGATGTTTATAGAGTGTTATAGATGCAAGCTTCATCGAAAAAGTGTTACCGAAACGGTTTTTTTTGGGGGGGGGGGTTACGAAGTGGAGGAGTTAAATGGTTAAACTGTCCTTGAAACATGTACCCTCTCCTTTGTACTCTTAAAAACAATCAATAAACGAGGGGTTAAGTACATGAACAGGTTGGCAAACCTGTTTTGGTAAACAATCTATTTCTGCACATTTTGTACAACATTAAATGAGAAAATGGCCATTTTACAACTCCCCGGTGTCAAATAAAGTCTGGTGCTGCCTTCTAAAGCCGGATTCTTTGAATCCGTTCGAGTCTTTAAATCTGATGAATCCAGTAGGACTGACATGTCAGGACTACAGTAATTCAGTTCACAGAAAAGCACCATGCACATCCACGTTCAGTGTCTGGGCCACTCAAGATGGTGTCACCCTGGAATACGCCTCAACTCCAGTTTCCCCACATCTTGAGTTTCTGCCTTGCTCTTGGTAAGTGAGCCTAACAAAGCAAAGCTCTTCGTGAGATCAGAAGAGACCCAAACACAATGACATCACATATTCAGTTACAGGAGAGTAAAAATTGACATTCATTTCTATTATTTATACTTTTTTTTGTTTTGTCCCAGGTCTGCTCCCTTCAACCAGACCAACTGAGGGTCGTGGGAAAGGAAAACTACTTAAGAGTCTGGCTCCTCATCTACTCCACTGACTCTTCAGCAACTTGCTACTGCTTGGACTGGCTTTTGGATAGAAGTCGTGTCAAACCCAACCTCGGTTTACACAGTCCCATGAGCGAACGTGCTCCGCTCCAGCATACAGTATGTGAAGGACAAGTTAGTAGAACACGACACCCATCGTGACGCGTCCTTAGCTAACAGTACATAAGGGTGCTGCATTACCCGTCCACAACGCAGAGTAGCAGCATGGAGACAAGCTGCGGAACGCCTCCAACACACACACACGCAAGTATGTCTTCACCAATCAGAGGATGAAGACTGCCACTTCTCCATCAGCTCTCTTACTCTGTAAACAGTGTGCACTGAAAAAACTGAACCGGACATTACCCGGGTCCTCTGATCAGAACCTCAACTGCTGGTGTCTGAAGTTCCCACACGGGGACACAAAAGAACCAGCCAAACACATTTATTATTTGTGTACCATTTGTGACCACCACCCACTTTCATTACCCGACAGCGCGTGGTAAACATTCCCACAACATCCCGAGTAACACAACACATAACCTGGAGCACTAACGCTGTGAACTGGTGTGGGTGTGTGACCTGGGACACAGTTTGCGATCATAAATTGACTGATGACCAAGATTTAACAAAAACGCACTTTATTAATCAAGCATGGTTTTTTCCTGTCTCAGAATGGAATGATATGAGAGAAATTAATTCGAGAGTCTGTCTCCTTTGGAGATGAAAAAAACTGAAGGCAAGTTGAATCAAAGCAAACATTTTTAAACACCCAAACCGAGTTGGAAAGTGCTCAGCCCAGCCTTGTTGCTGAGGCATGGGACATGCAGCCTGGCTCAGACGGCTCCAAGTCTAAGTAAAAAGCTCATTTTAGACCAGGTTCATCCTTCTTGCCAAATCATCATTGGCAACAGGTAAATGAAGGAAGGCTCCGCTTAAAATTAAAAAATACAAAAACACGCCAACCCTCTACAGCAGAAATCAAAGAGAACCATAAGCAGCATCTTCAGTCTTCAGTCGCCCAACCAGACAATTCATCCTCTGTGGTGCTCCTTCCTATTCCCTAGAACAGGTGGAGCTGGGTTGGATGATGGGCCAGGAGGCATGTGGGGCAAAGTGGTCAGAACAGGTAATTCTGTTAAGATCCTAGTCGATGTGTGGAGTGGTTCAAGCAGACGGTGTGCTATAGCTTGATCGTGCCTGAGGGCAGGCTACTATTACACAGTCGGTAATAGCGTAGGTCATTCACCAGTCTGTGCACGCTCTGAGTGAACGATGGCAAGTCCTTGAAAGAGAAGAAAGTTGGGAAAGGAAAATTAATTACAAAAACAGATCAAATTCTTCAGCTTGCAAATACACCGATCAGCCAGAACATTAAAAACCACCTGCCTAATATTGTGAAAGTCCTCCTCGTGCCATCAAAACAGCTTTAACCCGTCGAGGCATGGACTCCACAAGACCTCTGAAAGTGTCTTTCGAGGTGGGGCCTCCATGGATTGGACCTGTTTTTTTCCCCCAGCACATCCCACCAATGCTCGATCGGATTGAGATCTGTAGAATTTGGAGGCCAAGGCAACACCTCTAACTCTGTCATGTCCCTCAAATCATTCCTGAACAACATGTGCAGTGTGGCAGGGTGCATTACTAAGTTTTTCTTATTAATCCCCTTGGGGAAATTAATTTACTGCAAATTAACCCATCCTAACTGTGATCTGTGTAGCTGGGAGCAGAGGGCTGCCGCCTTCATGCTGCGCTCGGGGACCAACTCCAGTTCTTTACCCATTGCCTTGCTCAGGGACACAGACAGGAGTATTATAACCCGAACATGCATGTTTCTTTTGATGGTGGGGGAAACCGGAGCACCCGGAGAAAATCCACTGCAGACACGGAGAGACCATGCAAACTCTACACAGAGGACGACCTGGGATGACCCCCAAGGTTGGACAATCCCAGGGTTCAATCCCAGGACCTTCTTGCTGTGAGGCGACAGCACTAACAACTGGGCCACCCATCCTGCTGAAAGAGGCCACTGCCATCAGGGAATACCGTGGCCATGAAGGGTTGCATCTGGTCTGCAACGATGTTCAGGTCGGTGGTACGTGTCAAAGTAACATCTACATGAATGCCAGGACCCAAGCTTTCCCAGCAGAACATTGCCCAGAGCACCACACTGCCTCCGCCGGCTTGCCCTCTTGCCATAGTGCATCCTGGTGCCATCTCTTCCCCAGGTAAATGAAGCACACGCACCCGGCTGTCTACATGGTGTAAAAGAAAACATGATTTATCAGACCAGGCCACCTTCTTCCATTGCTCCATGGTCCAGTTCTAATGCTCACGTGGCCATCGCAGGTGCTTTTGGCTGTGGACAGGGGTCATTGTGGGCGCACTGACTGGTCTGCAGCTACACAGCCCCATACGCAGCAAGCTTGATGCACTGTATGTTCTGACACCTGTCTATCATAGCCAGCATGAACTTTTTCAGCAATATGAGCTACAGCAGCTCTTCTGTGGGATCGGACCACTAAGGCTAGCCTTCGTTCCTCACGCATCTATGAGCTTTGGGTGCCCATGACCCTGTCGCCAGTTCATCAGTTGTCCTTCCTTGGCCCACTTTTGGTAGGTACTGAACACTGCGTACCGGGAATACCCCACAAGATCTGCCATTTTGGAGATGCTCTGACCCAGTCGTCCAGCCATCACAATTTGATCCTTGTCAAAGTCGCTCAGATCCTTACACTTGCCCATTTTTCCTGCTTCCAACACATCAACTTCTAGAACTGAGTGACACTTGCTGCCTAACATATTCCACCCCTTGACAGGGGCCATTGTAATGACATACTCAATGTTACCCACTTACCTGTCAGTGGTTTTAATGTTTTGGCTGATCAGTGTATATAGGAACTTTGTTGGTCAAAGGTAGTCTTACTTGATTATAGAAATCACAAATAATGTTAAACAAAATAAAACCCAATACAGGACTCATCATTTTATCTTTCACTGCCACATGGATGCTTTGGGCCTCAGCATACAGTTGTGGCAGAAGTGGCCAAACAAACATGACGACAATCACATACGATATCAACCTTGTGAAACTAGTGGAGGCCTGAGGGTCTTGACAATCAAATAATATAATAATATAGAAGCCTGCAGGCATTAACACATCAACAATATGTACATATATTGGTAGAAATAATATAAAAAGCACAGCAAAGTTTGATGACCCCCCCCCCCCCAAAATCGTCCTTTGTCAATATTCTCATCTTTAAAACCCTCTCAGTGACAGGGTTTGGCTGGATATGAAGTTGTGTGAAATGAGTTACATCATGAGGAACACAAAAGTCTTTCATATTCTCAACGTTTTCCAAATGACAAAAATTCTAGTATGTGTGTTAAAGAGCCCCAATATTAGGCTCCCGGTGTTCAATACTTAGACTTAAAATTCCTACACTTGTTCGTACCTTTCCAACTCTGTGGACGAAAATGTAAAATCCATCAGGGCATGTGTGGTGTGAGCTTAGGCAAGTGTCAAAAGTTTAATTTCCATGACACGATTTAAAATGAGGGCTGTACCGAATAGTTCAAAGCTTCATTCATGAAGTCGACATTCGAATTCTAAATCAACATTCCAATGCTGAGCAAATGTTCTTGGTGCAATTACGATGTCACCATTATTTTATGCCCTTATTGGATTAGCCCACAAAACTGACGAGTTATATTCATGAAAGTTAATTAAATAAAGTAGATTTGATAAAAAAAAAAAAAACAGACTAATTTAATGCGATGAATCACTTTATTCAAATTGAGGATCCTGTTTGAAGATTTTTTTGGGGGGGCTTTATGATGTCATAACATGACAACAGACATTCGAAAACCTCAATAGAGGCTTCAAATATTAAAAAATGACATTCAGTACAGCCGGGGTGCCTGTTCAGGGGGGAGAGGGAACAGCATGATCCTCCCACGTGCTACGTCCCCCTGGTGAAACTCCTCACTGTCAGGTGAAAAGAAGCGGCTGGTGACTCCACATGTATGGGAGGAGGCATGTGGTAGTCTGCAGCCCTCCCTGGATCGGCAGAGGGGGTGGAGCAGCGACCGGGATGGCTTGGAAGAGTGGGGGTAATTGGCCAAGTACAATTGGGGAGAAAAAGGGGTGGAAAATAATAAATAAATTGCTGGTGTTCTGAATTTCTTGTTGACAATATTGCGACTTTATCCTTGCCCTGGTAAAGCCTCGTCACACATGTGCAGGAAACAAGTGGCTGAAATGCATTTTGGCAGATTGCTGTTAGGGGTGAAATGGTACACAAAACTCATGCATGAGTCTGTAAATTGGTAGTGGTTTGTTACATTAAGAGTGAGTAATAATATGATTGCTGGCCTGGCTTTATATTTCACTCCTTACCCGTTCAAGTTTGAAGTTTCGTGCAAGAACACCCCGCTGGTTAGCGTCTACACCCTGGCAGCCGTTAAGGAACTCGGGCATGAAAACTGAGTAAAAGGCATCAAAGTCGACAGAGGCCATGTTGTAGACAGCTAGGGTGATTTCCTCTTGGAGAAGGTCATGACTTTTGTGGAGAAGCACTTGCAGTAGCACATTGATAAAGTGGAACAACATGGAGGTGCGAAACAGCTTCTATTGGGGGAGAAAGGTAAACAAAGAGTGACCAATGGAACAGCAATTAATCATTCCAGCAATGACATTACTTTCTAACCTCAGTTCGCTGTCAATGGTTGGCTAGCAGAAAGATGTACCAAGCTTGTCTTTTCTTTTTGGCAGGGATTTTCACAATGTACAGTGCTGTGAAAAAGTGTTTATTTTTGCATATTTGTCACAAAAAATGGTTTAAGATCTTCATACAAAATGTAATATAAGACTAGGAGAATCTGAGTAAACACAAAATAGTTTTTAAATGATCATTTCATTTATTGAAGGAAAAAAGTTACCCAACACCCATATCACCTATGTGAAAAAGTAATTGCCCCTCTGAACTTAACTGGTTATGCCACCTTTTGCAGCAACAACTGCAACCAAATGCTTCCTATGACTGGAGCTCAGTCTTTCACATTGCTGTGGAGGAATTTTGGTGCACTCTTCTTCGCAGAATTGCTGTAATTCAGTGACATTGGAGTGTTTTTGAGCATGAACTGCTAGTTTAAGGTCCTGCCGCAGCATCTCAATGAGGTTCAAGTCAGGACTTTGACTAGGGCACTCCATCCATTCATCCATTATCCAAGCCGCTTATCCCAACCGGAGTCACGGGGATGCTGGAGCCTATCCCAGCAGTCATTGTGGGGAGACACCCTGGACAGGCCGCCAGTCCATCACAGGGCAACCACAACGCACATTCGCACCTAGGGACCATTTATAGTATGGCCGATTCACCTGACCTTACATGTCTTTGGACTGTTGGAGGAAACCAGAGCACCTGGAGGAAACCCACGCAGACATGGGGAGAACATGCAAACTACATACAGAGGACAACCCGGGACGACCCCCCAAGGTTAGACTACCCTGGGGCTCGAACCCAGGACCTTCTCGCTGTGAGGCGACCGTGCTAACCAGTGCATCACCACTCCAAAACCGTAGTCTTCTTCTTTTTGAGCAATTCTGAGGTGGACTTACCCTTGTGTTTTGGATAATTGTCCTGCTGCATAACTTAATTACACTTCAGCTTCAGATCACAGACTGATGGCTAGACATTCTCCTTCAAAATGTTCTGGCAGAGCAGAATTCATGGTTCCTTCAAGGATGGCGAGTTTTCCAGGTTCTGAGGCAGCAAAACACCATCACACTACCACCAACATGTTTGACTGTTGGTATGATGTTCTTATTGTGAAATGCTGTGTTTGCTTTACACCAGACATAACGGGACCTATGTCTTGAAAAAAGTTCTACTTTTGACTCGTCTGTCCACAGAAAAAAAGTCTCGGGGGGGGGGGGGCATCATTAAGGCTGCACAATACATCATTTCAGCACTGTCACTGCAATGTGCGCATGCGCAATAGTCACATCACAGGACCTGCGATGTAAAGTAAGACAAATGAACTGAAACACCCCATGCTACAACTTTTTGCTGCTTGAAAAGAAAACTCACACGGTTCTCATTTCCAATGACTAATCTACAAGAGACGTCTGTCCGATATAACTTAATTTACTCCGATTTAAGGGATCCGAATCAGAATCATGTTTATTGGCCTGCAATGTGACTCTGGTTTCGTGGCTCTCTCAGTGTACTTAACATAGAATAACAACACTACAACACAACAATCTTCAGATATATACACAAGGACTGACTTATACAGGTGAAATACGAGGTGATAAAGTGCAATGGTGCAGAGAATATATCAGAGATGCCAAAATAGATATCAGCAGGTTACTTACATACATGCCATGCCTGCGGTAGATTGACGTGACAGAGTGTACCAGTATATGTACAGCGTACAGTACAGCATATACAACATGTACAGTACAGTATATATACAATGTACAGTACAGTGTATACAACATGGTTGGATTTATTGACAGTGTTAAGGGTTCATTTGAATGACAGCCTGCAGAAAGCAACTGTTTTTATATCTGGTTGTTTTGGGGTACAATGCCCTGTAGTGCTTACCAAAGGGGAGGAGTTGGAACAGGTTGTGACCAGGGTGTGATGGTCTGCAGTGAGGTTGCCTGCCCGTTTCCTGAGTCTGGAGGTGTACAAGTCCTGAATGGAGGGCAGGTTGGCACCAATGACTTTCTCTGCAGACTTAACTGTCCGTTGTAGTCCGTCCCTGTCCTGTTTGGTGGTCGAACCAAACCAGACAGTGATGGATGTGCAGAGGACAGACTGGATTATTGCAGTGTAGAACTAAAACAACAGTTCCGGAGGCAGGTTGAGCTTCCTGAGCTGCCGGAGAAAGTACATCCTCTGCTGGGCCTTTTTGATGATTGTGTCTATGTTGGATGCCCACCTTAGGTCCTGGGAGATGGTGGAACCCAGAAATCTGTAGGTTTTCACCGAAGACACCAGGCTATTGAGTATGGTGGGGTGGGGGTGGGGATGGGTGCAGTGTTGGGGGGCATCCTCCTGAAGTCCACTTTCATCTCCACAATTTTGAGCGTGTTCGGCTCCAGGTTATGGCCACACTGGAGGGCCAGTTGTTCAACTTCCTGTCTATATGCAGACTTGTCACCATCCCAATAAGGCCAATGATGGTTGTGACGCAAACTTCAGGAGTTTAACAGATGGGTCTCCTGAGGTGCAGTCATTTGTATAGATGGAGAAGAGTACAGAGGAGAGTACACATCCCTAGGGGGCGCCAGTGCTGATTGTCCAGGTGCTGGATGTGATTTTCCCCAGCCTCACCTGCTTGACTACACTAGTTTGTTGCTAGTGAGTGACATGCAGGCTCTGCATGCAGAGCAAACCACCAATCACAATCATTCTTGATCAGTTTATCAAACAACCCAAGCAGGCCCTGCTAGTTGTCAACCACACCCTGAAAATGAGCGAGGAACAGCAGAAAAACACAGAAAAGGAAGATTTGGTTGCAAAAAGAAAAGCAACGTCAGTTGTATGCATTTTTAAAATTTTAAATCATCTTTGAGACCAACAGCTTTTCCGTATTTTGGAGCGTTTATTTCCAACCCATTCAGGATGCAGTTCGTCCGCTGTTGATCCTTCTCTGTCTGCTGGGCACGCAAAGAAGTTTTCAGCTCTTACGGTAGGATGGCCGTATAGTTACACATTACTCTTCAACAAAAAAACCCAAATCTCTACAATTCAGCTTTTTGTTATAATTTATTTGAATTTCTATGCCGATGTACTCCCCTACAAAATCGCCCCAATCACTGTAGAATGATTAATTCTTTCCAAATAGTCATCTGGTGAAAATTCCTGTACTTTCTCATATCGCAATATATATCAAAGAAAAAAAATCATTGCGTTTTTTTCCAATATCATGCAGCCCTAATCATCACTGTGCTTTTTTGCAAATGTGAGATGAGCACTAAAGTTTCTCTTAGTTAGCAGTAGTTTGCACCTTGCAACTCTTCCCATGAATTCCAATTTTGCCCAATCTCTTTCTTATTGTCGAATCATGAACGATGGTCTTAGCTGAGGCTAGACAGGCCTGCAGTTCTGTAGACGTTGTCATGGTTTTTTGTGACTTCCTGGATGAGTCGTTGCTGTGCCCTTGGAGGAATTTTGGTTGGCCTGCCACTCCTGAGAAGATTCACCAAGGTTCCAAGTTTTCACCATTTGAAGACAATGGCTTTCGTTGTGGTTTGTTTGAGTTCCAGAGCCTTAGAAATGGCTTTGTACCGCTTTCCAGCGCGATATATCGCAACTTTTTTTCTAATATCTTCTTTCTTTTGAAGGTGGCATGCTTATTGAGACCTTGTATCCTACTTCACATTGATGGTGAGGTTCTTTGTATGTCAGGTTTAAATTCAACAGGGCTGGCAGTAATCAAGTCTGGGCGTGTCTGCTCCAATTGAATCTAATGATCAATTAAATTTGGCTTATTGGTTGAGTAACCCAGACACTGAGGATGCACAAGCCAGTGCATTTAGTGCTAGTCCCAAGCCCGGATAAAGGGTTGTGTCAGGAAGGGTATCCAGCATAAAATTTTGCCAAATCAAAGATGCGGATCATAAATAAGATTTCCATACTGGATCGGTCGAGGTCCGGGTTACCAGCGACTGCCACCATTACTGTTAACCAGCAGGGTATCGGTGGAAACTATGCTACTGTTGGGCGAAGGAGAAGGAGAGGGGGAAGGCATGTGCAGAGGCAGCTAGAGAGGAGGAAGGGTAGGAGTGTGGAGGTAAGAGTCGGAACTTTGAACGTTGGCACTATAGCTGGTAAAGGGAGAGAGCTGGCTGATATGATGGAAAGAAGAAAGGTAGGCATTCTGTGTGTGCAAGAGACCAGGTGGAAGGGGAGTAAGGCCAGGAGTATCGGAGGTAGGTTCAAACTCTTCTACCATGGTGCGAATGGGAGGCGAAATGGGGTAAGGGTAATTCTGAAAGAAGAATATGTCAAGAGTGTGTTGGAGGTGAAGAGAGTGTCAGACAGAGTGATGAGTATGAAGCTGGAAATCGAAGGTGTATTGCTGAATGTTATCAGCACATATGCCCCGCAAGTTGGGTGTGAGATGGAAGAGAAAGAAGAATTCTGGAGCGAGTTGGATGATGTGGTGGAGAGGGTACCCAAGGAGGAGAGAGTGGTGATTGGAGCAGACCTCAATGGACATGTTGGTGAAGGGAACAGAGGTGATAGGCAGGTATGGTGTCAAGGAGTGAAATGTGAAAGGACAGATGGTGGTGGATTTTGCGAAAAGGATGGAAATGGCTGTGGTGAATACATATTTCAAGAAGAGGGAGGAACACAGGGTGACGTACAAGAGTGAAGGAAAGTACACACAGGTGGACTATATCTTATGTAGAAAGCGTAATCTAAAAGGGATTGGGGACTGCAAGGTGGTGACAGGGGAGAACGTAGCTAGGCAGCATCGGATGGTGGTCTGTATCATGACTTTGGAGACCAAGAAGAGGAAGCGAGTGAAGACACAGCCGAAGATCAAATGGTGGAAGTTGAAGAAGGAAGACTGTTGTGTGGAGTTCAGGCAGGAGTTAAGACAGGCACTGGGTGGTAGTGAAGAGTTGCCGGATAGCTGGGCAAGCACTGCAGAAATAGTGAGAGAGACAGCTAGGAAGGTACTTGGTGTGTCATCAGGACAAAGGAAGGGAGACAATAAGACTTGGCAGTGGAATGAGGAAGAAGTTGGCAAAGAAGAAGTGGGATAGTCAAGAGAGATGAAGAAAGTAGACAGGAGTACAAGGAGACGCAGCGTAAAGCAAAGAGAGAGGTGGCAAAGGCAAAGGAAAAGGCGTATGGTGAGTTGTATGAGGGGTTAGACACTAAGGAAGGAGAAAAGAACTTGTACAGATTGACTAAACAGAAGGACCGAGCTGGGAGGGATGTGCAGCAAGTTAGGGCAATCAAGGATAGACATAGAAATGTGCTGACAAGCGAGGAGAGTGTGCTGAGAAGGTGGAAGGAGTACTTTGAGAGGCTGATGAATGAAGAAAATGAGAGAGAGAGAGAAGGTTGGATGATGTGGGGGACAGTGAATCAGGAAGTGCAGTGGATTAGCAAGGAGGAAGTGAGGGCAGCTATAAAGAGGATGAAGAGTGGAAAGGCAGTTGGTCCTGATGACATACCTGTGGAGGCATGGAGATGTTTAGGAGAGATGGCAGTGGAGTTTGTAACTAGATTGTTTAACACAATCGTGTAAAGCGAGAGGATGCCTGAGGAGTGGAGAAGAAGCATACTGGTACCGATTTTCAAGTACAAGGGCGATGTGCAGAACTGTAGCAACTACAGAGGTATAAAGTTGATCAGCCACATCATCAAGATATGGGAAAGAGTAATAGAAGCTAGGTTAAGAGGAGAGGTGATGATTAGCGAGCAGCAGTATGGTTTCATGCCATGAAAGAGCACCACAAATGTGATCTTTGCTTTGAGAATGTTGATGGAGAAGTATAGAGAAGGCCAGAAGATGGGTTCAAGGTGGAGGTGGGATTACATCAAGGATCGGCTCTGAGCCCTTTCTTGTTTGCAATGGTGATGGACAGGTTGACGGACGAGATCACGCAGGAGTCTCCGTGGACTATGATGTTTGCGGATGGCATTTTGATCTGTAGCGAGAGTAGGGTGCAGGTGGAGAAGAGCCTGGAGAGGTGGACATATGCACTGTAGAGAAGAGTAATGAAAGTCAGTAGGAGCAAGACAGAATACATATGTGTGAATGAGAGTGAGGGCAGTGAAATGGTGAGGATGCAAGGAGTAGAGGTGACGAAGGCATATGACTTTAAATACTCGGGGTCAACTGTCCAAAGTAACGGGGAGTGCAGAAAAGAGATGAAGAAGAGAGTGCAGGCAGGGTGGAGTGGGTGGAGAAGAGTGTCAGGAGTGATTTGTGACAGAAGGATACCAGCAAGAGTTAAAGGGAAGGTTTACAAGATGGTTGTGACACCAGCTATGTTATATGGTTTGGAGACAGTGGCACTGACTAAAAGACAGGAGGCAGAGCTGGAGGTGGCAGAGTTGAAGATGCTAAGATTTTCATTGGGAGTGATGAAGAAGGAAAGAATTAGGAATGAGTATATTAGAGGGACCACTCAGGTTGGACGGTTTGGAGACAAAGCAAGAGAGGCAAGATTGAGATGGTTTGGACATGTGTGGAGGAGAGACGCTGGGTATATTGGGAGAAGGATGCTGAATATGGAGCTGCCAGGGAAGAGGAGAAGAGGAAGGCCAAAGAGGAGGTTTATGGATGTGGTGAGGGAGGACATGCAGGTGGCTGGTGTGACAGAGGAAGATGCAGAGGACAGGAAGAAATGGAAACGGATGTTCCGCTGTGGCGCCCCCTAACGGGAGCAGCCGAAAGTAGTAGTAGTAGGTTGAGTAACTACGGAGGCAATTACTTTTTCTCACAGGTTGAGTTGGTGTTCGATAATGTGTTTCCTTAAATAAAGAAAATTATCATTAAAAAACTAAATTTTGTATTTACTTGGGTTCGAACAATTTATTGTAATTTCATCTATGTACTTGCGTACATGAAAAGAAATTAAATGTAATTTCTCCCAGCCCACAGCAGTGCAACACAAAAGATAAAAACACATGACCAAAATTACCCAAAAACAACACCACCAAAAACATACAGAACAAAGTAATAAAAAAAAAAACACAAACAGTTAACACAGTCTATTCGGTGAAACACAGTCGCGAAACACAGTCCAAAAATTTCACTGTCTAGAGAACGAACGCCAGCCAGGATGATGTTGGAACTGCCAGTCTACATGGAAGAGCAGTTAGCTTAGTCTGCCCCGCTTCGGCGTCCTGTCAGACCACTCGCGGAGTTTCCTCTTCAGGCGCAGCTCCAGTCAGGGCTGTGGTCCTTGGGCCCACCGGACGTGACAGACCAGGTTCCCTCAGCCGATCCAATGCTAGCTCTCCCAGCCAGACACCTTCGAAACACCTTCCCCACACTCCACACGACGACAGAAATGCAGACAAAGACACTACACAGTCGAAGGTAGGCAAGGCCACCACCAGACTGCCCTCAGTGTTATCTCGGTGTTATCAGAACTGCCGGTCTGCACGGGTTAGCAGATAGCTTAGCCTGTCCTGCTTCGGCATCCTGTCAGACCACCCTCGGTGTTTCCTCTCCCTGCGCAGCTCGGGCAGTGCCGTGGTCCCTGGGCCCACAGGACGCAGAAGACCAAGCTCTCTCAGCCAATCCAACGCCAGCTCTCCCAGCCATTAAACGAAATCGATGATCACAGACATAAATTCGCGCAAACTTCATATGATGACACAAACTTAGATGCAGACGTAGATGTGGACAAAGACACTGCATTTTGTATGAAGATTTGAAACAATTCAGTTTGATAAATGTGCAAAAACAGAGAAAATCAGCAGGGGCGCCAATATTTTTTCACAGCACTGCATATCTTCATGAAAACAGTGACTGAAGTCACATCCATGATACCCACTGTCTTTCTGCCCTCATATCCTGTAAGGGTTTTAATATTCATTGACTTTAAAGAGTGAAGACGATTGCTTGATCTCAGTTCTGATGTACTTGCAACTGAAAAAAAGAGAGTCTACAGTGGCTACACATAAGTGACTCCTTTGTGTGTGTTGTGTGAGTTGACTATCTTGTGAGCTTCAGTTACACAACTCAGGAAAACAGTTTCCTTATTGAGCATTGGTTTATGGCACTGGGGGATGCCGATGAAAGAAAGAAAAGATGAGATGGTGAGACAAAGAACAATAAATCAACTTACTCTGTGGTACAGTTTGTGCTTGCTGTTAAGACACTCCAAGTAGGACAGATTCTGCTTGAAGATGTGAATGTCTGGCTGCAGGAAAGACTGTCCAAAGGCCTGTTGATGGAGATATTTGGGGACAAGTCAGGGGTACATCCATGTTTATATTTACACACTGAGGGAACAATGCAACAACATACATTTCTTAACACTAGAACGACCAAGCCGGTCATTTTGACCGTTTTGGATTTCAAAGTTTAATAAATTTGTGAAAAAAAGATACAGACCTGCCGCACCCTGAATGCTCCAAAAATTGCACATATTTACATTAAAATGAGTCTTAGACTGCACAAAAAAAAACTTACAATAAGAGCTACCTAAAACCACCATGAGCAGTCAAAATTACCGCTCATAATTTGCGCGTCATGTCAGTATTTATGACGTGTGTTGGTCGCATCATTTCCTTGGTGAAGTTTGTTGCTCTGTCCTAGAAACACACTAGCGTCTTCCAGTGCAGAGAAATAGTCTAAACTTGATTTGTGATTACTACAAACATGTCTGGTTACAGACGCCGTTACAGGCGCACCATGACTACCACCGAGGCGTTGCAGTATTTACAGGCGTTGGACAGCGGCCATTTTAAATTCTTTGAAAAACAGTATTAAAGTTGTTAAAATGTTAATGTTGGTGTCAGTTAGTTTCCTAACAGACACACTAACATATGTAATGCATTAACATCTCAATTGGGTATTTATCTGGAAAGAATATAGTTTAAAAACCGTGGCAGTCAAAATGACCGCCCACGGTCATTCTAGTAGTTTTTAAGTTGAGGTCATTGTTTGGGACCCTCTCAATATCTATTTTCAGTTCTACTCTTACATTTATAATAATAATAATAAATCAATCTTATATAGCACTTTTCTAATACTCAAAGTCGCTTTACAATAAACGGGGTGAAACAAGACAACATAAACATAGCACAAACATACAGGGGTGGATGGGAAGGGGGGGGTTACGAAAGGGAGAAGCGTATAAGCCTTGTTACGTTTGTTAGATTAGCAACATGTGTTTTCCGTTTTGTTTTCCAGGTAATATTTTCACTTTTTCAATTTTGCAACTCAAGTTCGACCATGTCTCTCTTAAGTTTAAATTGTTTAAAATAGTATTATAGTTGTTAAAATGTTAATGTCAGTCGTTTCTTAACAGACATACTAACATATGCAGTGCATTAAGGTCTCAGGCGGGTATGTATCTTGACAGAATATAGAGTTTAAAAACTGGCCGTCATGTTGACCGCCCCTGGTGGGTTCAGTTAGGAGTGACATCCGGGTCGTTCTAGTGTTAAAAGTTTGTTGACTTTGATCCCCAAATCTAGTCATCGGTTCAGACGCTGTCTAAAAGCATTCTTAATTTATTCTGTTAGATCAAATCTTCGCAAAATGAAGTCCATTTAATCACCTTTTCGCCACTGATCATGTGTTTAAAACTATGTTCTCATGTGTTTCAAAAATGTATTTCTAAGAAAAACATAATTTAGCACACACAGAGACAGACAGAGAAGAGATCAGAAACACACACCTGCATGGCAGCTGTGAACTGCGCCTCGTTTTCCATGGTGTCTTCTGCGGCTCCTCTCTGAACACTGACCAAGACTGACGTTTTGAAGAAGTACCTCCAGTTTTGGTGAAGTACTTGGTAGAGTAGCTCAAACATCTCAGCCTTGACGTCTGGGGATGATCGCTGTCATAAACAAGAGAAAATAACAACCATCTGTTGCACTAAAATTGTTTGAATATGTGAGACGACGTCCTTATTTTGAAATAATTAAATAAATAATTTAAATTTAAAAACAAAAAACAATATTTTCAAAAAGTCCAAATGATCTGAGTTGACTAGTACTAATAGGAAGGAGAGCCTCATCTCTGCTGACCAGGACTCATGGTATTCTGGGTATATCTCTGTTTTCTTGGTTAACTGTGTTGCATGACCTGGTGGGGGGGTTGGTCTCAATGTGCATTTTACCCTGACAAAATGGACAACATAGATTTTCTGCCGCAAATTGGCCGTGTATGTGGTCCTGTTTTTTTGTTGACTTTATCAGCAGGGCAATCAATTAGTTTTACCACCAAAGGGATATACCAACATTTTTTCAGCTCAAGCGCCACAATTAAAGGCCTCTAAAAGATGTAGCAGAACTTGCTGGATGTTAGTATAGAGTGGGGAGATGAAGATACTGTAGCCTTATCCCTTGTAATGTGGTGATGAACAAAGACAGAACTATATAAACAGCTTTCTAGAATGAAAGACTGCATACAGTTCAGCTCAAAGTACAGGGGCTACGCCTTGAGGTTAGATGAGCACCAACCGACCTCTGCCACGATGGGGTAAACTTGTTCCATGCAGAGAGAGAGGATGCTGGGTAGGAAGGGTTTGAAAGCTTGACCAGGCTCCTGCACCACCACCTGCAGGATTTTCAGGAACTTCTGTACCACTCGACAGCCTGCGCTGCCCTCTTGTAAGATACTGGCTGCCAACTGCTCCCTGAAACATACCAGTCATGACCGTTACATGAGAAAAAGAACTGTATTTTGTTTTGGTCGTTTATCCAGTAAAAATACCAAACAACTGCTGGTTATAGCTTCACAAATGCTAAGATATAATGCTAAGATCTGAGCCTCGAGACGCACCACACATAAATAAAGACGAAGAAAATCAGGTTCCAGGTTTGAGAGGTACAGTACAATGATAACAACCTGTCACACCACTCTAAGGCTGAGAGATACCGATGTATTTCCTGAATTATAAACCAAACTATGATTAAATACGTCAGAAGGCTTTGCTGAGGTTAAGTTGTACTAATACTGAGAGCTAGTATGAAACTGGAATTAACAAGACATCATTAACAACTGTTGAGAAGATATGATGTTATATGTATTGTATGTATGTACACTACCGTTCAAAAGTTTGGGATCACCCAAACAATTTCGTGTTTTCCATGAAAAGTCACACTTATTCACCACCATATGTTGTGAAATGAATAGAAAATAGAGTCAAGACATTGACAAGGTTAGAAATAATGATTTGTATTTGAAATAAGATTTTTTTACATCAAACTTTGCTTTCGTCAAAGAATCCTCCATTTGCAGCAATTACAGCATTGCAGACCTTTGGCATTCTAGCTGTTAATTTGTTGAGGTAATCTGGAGAAATTGCACCCCACGCTTCCAGAAGCAGCTCCCACAAGTTGGATTGGTTGGATGGGCACTTCTTTGAGCAGATTGAGTTTCTGGAGCATCACATTTGTGGGGTCAATTAAACGCTCAAAATGGCCAGAAAAAGAGAACTTTCATCTGAAACTCGACAGTCTATTCTTGTTCTTAGAAATGAAGGCTATTCCATGCGAGAAATTGCTAAGAAATTGAAGATTTCCTACACCGGTGTGTACTACTCCCTTCAGAGGACAGCACAAACAGGCTCTAACAGGTACTATTTAATGAAGATGCCAGTTGGGGACCTGTGAGGCGTCTGTTTCTCAAACTAGAGACTCTAATGTACTTATCTTCTTGCTCAGTTGTGCAACGCGGCCTCCCACTTCTTTTTCTACTCTGGTTAGAGCCTGTTTGTGCTGTCCTCTGAAGGGAGTAGTACACACCGGTGTAGGAAATCTTCAATTTCTTAGCAATTTCTCGCATGGAATAGCCTTCATTTCTAAGAACAAGAATAGACTGTCGAGTTTCAGATGAAAGTTCTCTTTTTCTGGCCATTTTGAGCATTTAATTGACCCCACAAATGTGATGCTCCAGAAACTCAATCTGCTCAAAGAAGTGCCCATCCAACCAATCCAACTTGTGGGAGCTGCTTCTGGAAGCGTGGGGTGCAATTTCTCCAGATTACCTCAACAAATTAACAGCTAGAATGCCAAAGGTCTGCAATGCTGTAATTGCTGCAAATGGAGGATTCTTTGACGAAAGCAAAGTTTGATGTAAAAAAATCTTATTTCAAATACAAATCATTATTTCTAACCTTGTCAATGTCTTGACTCTATTTTCTATTCATTTCACAACATATGGTGGTGAATAAGTGTGACTTTTCATGGAAAACACAAAATTGTTTGGGTGATCCCAAACTTTTGAACGGTAGTGTATGTCCATTTTCTAAGATTGATATAAACAGCAAGTAATCAGCTGACAGGGTCATCAAGAACATGTACATATATATGACATGGAGTGGAAACAAGGAGGCCACATTGATTCTCTTTATTTTCATTTTCCTTTTTCACTTCCTCAGAGAAAAACATCTTTGCTACTTCACTGGTAAGAAATACTGTCATAGCTGAAAGGTGTCTGTAAGTGAAGACTCACCTGGTGAACATGCTGATGAAGGTGTGGATTATCTGTCCTGTGAAGGGAACACCCATTTGCACCCGTAGGGCTTGAAACAGAGTCAAGAAGAAGCTCAACATTTCATCCGTCACATCTAAGGAGGAGAGAGAACAACAACATTGGTCAATTTTACCAATCAATCTTACTTCATCCCCTGAGTTTCTGACTTTATTCTTGACAAAATCTGTCAAGGTCTTGAAATGGGTAAAAATGTACATTAAAGCAATTACGAAACAGAATATACCCACAGAATCTAACGATTTTTTGTGCAAACCTGCACCAGCACTACAGAGGGGTTTGAAAAGGAAACAAAAACAAAGCTGAATTGACATGACTGTCTAATCTGGATGGAATTTAAAATCCTACATGCCTGATTTAAAAAAAAAAAATCACGTATCTAACAGCTGGTATTTTTCTTTCTTGGTTATGTGAGTTAAATATGATTTGATAAGAATTAGCCAAAAAAATGTAGACAAAATTGGGAAACACCCAGAAAAACGTAATTTCAACATATTAACATAGGTTTCTAAATTTAATTATTCCCTGCAACGTGTGAAACTAACTTTGAAGCCTGACAGACCTTGAGCAGTCATGAATTGTGAATTTATGAAATATATCTAAATTTCAGTGGATTTACCTATCATTTACCTAAGTAACTGCTGAACAGTTGGTGTTCAACACACCTATATGAGTAATTACACAAGAATCAGAATGCTTTACACTTCGCTGGGTATCTGGCTCAGACATCACATCTTAAAGTGTCTTTATGCATGCTCAATAATCCAGGTAAGAATTTTCCAAACACCACATCTCAGCTGCTTTCAAACCCCAAAACATACTTTGCCAGAAATTGGTGCACCTCAAGGATCGGGTCCCCCGGCACAAACAGTAGCAATATAGTGTACACTGTTAAGTGCTGTGAGGATTGTCGTGACTTTTACATTGGGGAAACTAAACAGAAGCCAAGAAACCAACAGGATGGCACAACACAGGTCAGCAAACACGTCAGGCCAGGACTCCACAGTCTACACCATCTACAGGCCAGGACTCCAGTCTACACCAGGGATAGGCAACACGGCCCAGAAAGGTCCGGTGTGGGTGCAGGTCTTTGTTCCAACCAAGGAGTTACACACTTGAGTCTACAAATCAAGGTCCTTAGCAAAGACTACTGGTTGACTAATAGAATCAGGTGTGTAACTGCTTGGTTGGAATAAGACTATAGGGTGATCTATAGAATCAGGTGTGTAACTGCTTGGTTGGAACCAAGACCTGCACCCACACCGGACCTTTCTGGACCATGTTGCCTATCCCTGGTCTACACCATCTACAGGCCAGTGGCCACTCTTTCAAGGATGAGGATGTGCACATAGGTGGCCTCTTTGACTCCCTGTTCAAACCAGTGTTCCTCCCTATGTGAAGGGGGACCGACCATCCCTGAACCGAGGGAGGGGTGGCTAAGAGTACATCTGTCTCCATCTTACAATGCTGTCATAGCAACTATTCCCCAATCCTCTGTGAACAGTAAACACGGCAATTGTAACTCCAGTTAATAATCACACTCATTTGCATATGAAACTGATCCTTTTCGGCAGTTATGCCACTGTATTTTTTATAAGGGTGGGATACCTGCAGTCACTGTATTGTTTATAAGGGTGGGGATACATGCAGTCACTGTATTGTTTATAAGGGTGGGGATACCTGCAATCAGTTGAGACGAAGAGGTCACCTTAGATGATGATGAAATGTTTCTCTCAAGAAATGTTGTGCCCAGATGAATTGATTCAACTTTCTGTGATCACATCTTAACATGGCACATTTTAAATAGTCTCCCTCTATTGCCAGCTCAAGACTGCACTTAAATCAACTAACCTGGATGCTGAATGAAGATTGGGAAAAGGCTGAGGGATACTTGGACAGACTCCTGAATGCTCTGGTAGCAGATCTGCCGTGACTTAGTTGATTCTCCTGAGATGCTGTTCACTATGTCTCTTAGCACAGGCAGGGTCTGCTGCAGCACAGTTTTCACTAGCGCATGAAAAAAAAGAGTATGGAAGAGTAATCGATTAGTGCAAGACAGAGAAAAGCAGAGGGACTGCATGTGTGTGAGAGGGTGGGATGAATCAAATATGATTATTACCACAGGGAAAATCCAAAAGCAAGAACAAATGAACAATAGTTGAATGAACAAAATAACAAAACAAGATGAGGGAAACATTAAATTAAGAGGTTAAGAAATACTGACTGTCATCTAGGTCAGGGCGCCTTGTGGGCAAGTTGACGGTGCCCCTCAGGGTACGGTAGTCCCGTGTGAGTGCCGCCAGTAAACTGGAATGGCTGCTTGAACGTGTTTGCCATTGCTGCTCACCCTCTGGTAAGTTGGGCCATGGGAGCAGAAGCATGTTGGATAAAGCCCTACATATCAGCATGTGAGCCTGTCAAGGTGCACGTACACACACACACACACACACACACACACACACACACACACACACACACACACACACGATAAAGGCCTTCATTATTGAGGACAGGTATTTCTTTTAACACGTTTTTTCTTGCATGGGGAGAAACACAGCCGACTAAGTCACATTTGTGAAACAACTTGGCAAAGGAACAAACCTCGCTGTCAACACAAGCCATGGCTACTGTGTGATTTTGTGGCTGTGAAACTAAGAACACACCAGAAGCTGGTTAAAAATATCAAATAACAACTTGACAATGTGCCAAGTGTCTGTTGGGCGGGACATCTGCAGACAGCTCACTTTCCCAGTAGCCACCAGTCGGCTGACAGTTACTGTAGATACAGAGCCGACTTCCTCTCTCCCTCTCACCCTGCTCACAACATTACTTTCCCTGACAGTTAGACTGTCTTTGAGCTCATCACCTTTGACAGACGTGATTCTTGGTTGTTTGACAGACTTTCTCCCTGGTTAATTTCTTCAGTAAAGATGTGGGGAGACACTAAGATCTGGTTTTCACTGGTCATGAATGTATTTCCTCTGTGGCAGCACAACACAACACGTTACAGCAGCCCTCAGAAGCTCCTACAGGTTAAACTGGACTAGTGAGACACTCAGTGCTGACCGGAGCAAAAGCACTCGCTAGCCTAGCAACATGAAGGCTACAACAACCCATACTGCAACACTGTAAAACACCCTAGCTATTCTTGTAGTCGCCGTTCAAAAAGAACATCTGTCGTGATGAATGAACACGTACGTGTCTAGTCCTTGTGGTCCAGTCATATACTAGGTTTTAAGCTAGTCTTGTTTCCGTTTATTCGGTTTAGGCACTGCCTTCAGACAAAACGCGACCACGGTACCGCTGCACTCTGAAACCCATCATTTCCAATGGCTTGCACCACGCTGCAACAGCTCTTTGCTGCATTGTGCAAAGCACAACACTCTCCAACTTTCTGCTGCGCCTAAACTTGCTGCACACTGTGATGAATACACGTGTGGCCAATAGAAATGCAGCAGCCAGCCAGGCACAGAAGGCAAAATGGAGGAAAAGATAACATAAAATAAAATAAAAATAAATAATATAGAATACAAAAATAAAAAAGATAACAGATAATGATGAACTTGTCCTGCTAGAAGTTTTGAAAACTTCGCCTATTTTGCTCCTTCCTCCGCGACTTCCTCAAACACCTAGTCAGATGGTCACTGAACCCAGCGGTGAGTGCAGTTCAAATCGCGTTGTGTCTGACAGTGCCATTTGTAAACCCTGCACTGATCTCATACATGGCCTCTCTGAATCCAACTGACAGTAATCCGTCGTAGCAACGGAGAAATTTAATCCATGAAAATGAGAGCAAAGGACACTAACTTCATTCGGGAGTCTGCGTGTCTGATTCTCTGTGATGAGATTGAAGATGTTCTCAACAGCTGGTAAGGTGACTAGAAACACAGGTCGCACTGTAGAGGCCATGGAAACCATGAGATGGCATGCAGAGAGCAGCAACTTTTCTGGTACCTGAAAAGGAAGGCAAATCTGTGTGTCACAAAACATAATTTGCTGCACCAAACCCTATCAGGCTCATTACTGTTATTGCAAAATTAAAACAAGACTTTGCAAAGCCACCACTACTTGACCAACCAGGCACGCGAGTGTCAATGGCTTGGATATGATCTTTTGCCCGAGGCTTAGTAAAGATTTGCAACTTGCATAGCAACAAAGCCCTTGAAGCTAATGTGGTGGTATAATAGGTTGGGCTATTGTCTCCCTAAGCACTGGTCATTAGCATATTGTGCACACATGCTACCTAATTAAAGTAGAAAAAATTAAAATAGAAAAATCTACTGTTCCTCTAATATTAGTCTTTGTGAAAACATACCAACTTTGTTTTTCAACTGCTATTAATTGAGGAAAAACAATACTGTTGTGCATTCAAAGTAAAACAAAAAAATCCCAGACTGACTGATGTATAGAATCCAAAATTCCAAATTAAATTCTGTATGTAAATGGTGGAAAAGGAAGAGAGCATATCGGAGAGAGGCTACCTTAGCAGTGATTAATGGGCTAGTGGCATCTATTGCAGATGTGATGAGATTGATGAATCGGCTCTGGTTCTGCCTGTGGACCTCACTGTAGAACTGTGCAAGCCAATGAGAGTAGGCCTGCAAGGCAGCAAGGGCCTGTGCATGGCTGGAAAACACAAAAATAAATCAGCTGAAAAGACAGTGCTGGACAGTTTAGGCCTTCTGTGAGAACATGCTATCAGTGCCTTGGGCCAAAGGCCAAGGCCCTTGGCCTTTCTGTCCTCAGTTTGGAGTCACATCAAATAATTTACACCCACAATAACAGGCGCCTGGCACTTCCAGTACAACGGGGCCCTAAGTCACTCGCCAGACTCTTCTGTATTTCCCCGGTGATGGAACGAGTTACCAAACTCCATTCGATCCGCTGAGTCCCTCTCCATCTTTAAAAAGAAGCTAAAGACCCAGCTCTTTCTCCAACAGCTCCACACATGATGGTATATATATAAAAAAAAAATTTTTTTTAAATCGCTTCTATGCACCTTTGCCTTTGTGCACTGCCTGTTGACGCCTATGTATTATCGGACTTGAACCTAATTTTTTTTTTTTTGCCACTTACTTGTGTTGTGGCCTCCAGACTAGATCCTTGCTTGTGTTGTGTTAACTCTCAGATGTATGTTGCTTTGGATAAAAACGTCGGCTAAATGAAACTGTAATTGTAGATCACAACAGTAACTGGCAGGCAGGCATCATCAAGGCCACAGACTAGGCAGGTCTTCATTCTGACCAAGCCCTCCACCAGCTGGTTTCAGACCAGTGAGGGAAAAACTCATCGCTGAACATTGAAAGCCGGTGCTGTTGAGTTTGACAAATAGAAAAACTTGCTTACAAGACTCAGTACACAAGGGTGGCTACTGCTGTCTAAGCCTAAAAAGGGGAAGATGATCTTGGAGGTTTAATCTGCCTTTTGTATCAGGAAGTCATTTCAAGATGAAAAGTGCAGCTATAGTTTCATGTCATCAAGTGAACCTTTCCCATGCTGCTCGATTGACCATGAACAGGGGACAAAGGTAGGGTGGACTTTTCAGAAGAGGGTTGCATTTCCACTGCAGTGTTTTATAGTGACGTTCATTTGCATGCCGATGTTCATGGTAACGTTTTATTTTTATGTTATATTGGACAGTTTGGAGACAAAGCAAGAGAGGCAAGATTGAGATGGTTTGGACATGTGTGGAGGAGAGATGCTGGGTATATTGGGAGAAGGATGCTGAATATGGAGCTGCCAGGGAAGAGGAGAAGAGGAAGGCCGAAGAGGAGGTTTATGGATGTGGTGAGGGAGGACATGCAGGTGGCTGGTGTGACACAGGAAGATGCAGAGGACAGGAAGAGATGGAAACGGATGATCCACTGTGGCGACCCCTAACGGGAGCAGCCAAAAATAGTAGTACTAGTAGTAGTAGTAGTAGTAGTAGTAGTAGTGGTTCATGGTAACGTTTTAGTGGTCCACAAAATCAATTTCTCATTCATTGTCAAAGAAGGCATTCCAAAGAGTGTTGCTCGCTGCCCAAAGACACCCTTCATTAGGATACCCCACATTAAAACACCCCACATTAAAAGCTTGGTTCTTTGGATTCTAGCTTTCAGGAACAGCTACCCGTGTTGTTCTTAAATATAAGCAAGTAATTTTTTTCTACTTTGGTCTATTCCAGTAGTCTATCCCTTTACCGTCAAATACTCACACGTCAATGAGGTCTGGCTTGAGCACAGAAGGCACAGCAGTCTCTAGGTCATATAGGCTCATCTGCGAGCCGTAACATGTGACTTCCACCAGCCTGCGAGAAGATTTGAAGCAGTTAAGACATTTCTTCAATGTGCACCACATTCCTTCATCATGAGTGAGATGAGGCAGATGTAAGAGCTTCACCTGTAATTGTTAATAATTCAAATGACAACTTCTAATGATTCATTTGGCATTAATAATGATTAACACATTTTAAACCTTAACAGACATCTTTTCAACCCTAAAGAGTAGTTCCGTAATAGTAAAGTACTTATCATATTCACTTGACTTACTAACTTACATTGACTTCATCTGTTGGGCCTATTGTATCTTTTTTTTCTGACATTTTCTTTGTATTTTCTCTCTCTTGTGTGAAACTCAAGTGTACAATCCTGTACTATATAAATAACTAGCAGAGGTACCCGGCGCTGCCCAGGGAAAATGTTCTCACCAACACGATGTGGTCTTTACGATATAATCGATGATGAAATATAGGATCATTTATCATATAATACACGTGATAAACGAATGTCGAATAAACGAATGTTATTAACAAAAATGATCAAATGTCATAATTTTCAATCCATTCATCAAGCTTCTTTGCCAGCGTGTGTATTAGTCGCTCGGTGCTCGAGTGCCTCAGGGTAAACCACGTTGCATGTCTTACTATTTGGCGCTAGGATAGAAACCTTTTCTGCACTACCAGCTGTGGAGGCAGCTACACACAACTGGCCGAGTGAGAAACATGAAGCAGAAAGATTTACTCCAGACGTTTTAAAGTCTGTGTTGGTTTAAGGTAAACATCAACAATCACATGTCCCTCATCACCAACTGCAATTTCACAGTGTAGGAAGCCTAACCTATCATTTTACAAACCCACCAAATTGTGCTCCAGTATTTCAATGTAATTTTTTTGTTTTTGTTTTTTTGAAGTTGTATGTGGTCCATGTGGAGGTCACGTTTTTGTTTTGTTTTGTTTTTCTTGCTTCTCCAGATGGAAAGCTGCTTAGGCTAAGTTCAGTCATAATGACATAGTACTATTTCCATGAATAATGGGGGAGATGTTTTGTTTGTGGACACTACACTCCATCGCCACTCGGTGGCACTGTGAGACGATGGACGGCGGAGAGGGACTGCTGTAACGGGACAGAAGAAGAAGAAGCAGCGCGAACACAATAAACTCAATATTCCAACCAACGAAATAACAGCCAAGAATACAAAGGGAGGTGAGGTGGGAGGAATACAAAGGGAGGCCGTAGGTATTGTTCTGGTCCGAGATGCTGGTGCTGAATGTCACATATAATATAGCACCTTTCATTTTCTAAATACACGCACACTGTTGGACTTGACATAACATGGAAGACTTTTGAAGAAATACTTTTACAAACAGAAGCAGAGCACTGACCTCTCCACCACTGCCAGGGCATCACTGAAACGAGCAGCAAAAACATCCCCTATGAAATACTCAGCCAAGCGTCCTACTGCCTGAAGTAGAGAGCTGAGGTCTCTCAGAGAACAGTGCAGCCTACGGCAGTCATTCTCTGCAGTAATATTAAGCCTTCGACCTAGGGAGACAACAATAAATTTAGCAGATTTCAATATTATCACCTTTGGATCAGCAGTCCCTCAACAGATTAAATGAAAACAAAGGATGGTTCGAGAGAAGCATACTTACCTGTACCAGTTGTGACAATAAACTGCTGCAAACCCAGGTAAACATCCAAATTTTCCTGAAGAACTGGATACTTAAGAGAGAAATACAAGGTGATTGGCAGGTTGTCACTGACCTAGGGATTTGCCACTCAACATTTAGCAAGATGAAGTTAAAACGCATTTACCATAATAACCAGCCAACTATAGCCTTAGGGGACTAGTGTATGGCAGAACTGCAAAATATAAAATGAAATGATCAAATGTATAATTAAAAAAATAAAATATCATTTGCACAGCACTCTTCTAAACAAAGCTCATAACTCTTTAAAAGGGGGTTTTAAAGGGAAAGAAAGGGAGTTTTAAAACAAAACCAATTTAAAACTTTAAGAAAACTAGGAAGCCATATGTGCCAAGAGACTTTAAGGAATACGTGGTCATCAGTGGTCACGATAAAATCAAAACTGTTATCAGAACCAGCAACATTTGAATAACAACATACATCAACTACATGGAAATGTGTCTTTGTGACAAGCTGTCTTAGGACGGCAGTAATGTTTTCATCTGGGATAAAAATCAGCTTTAGTCTACTGTTTTAGTATAGAATTTGGTATTATGGTGACCAACAAATTTTATTTGCAACATCATAATCCAACTTGACATCATGAATTATCATTTCAGAATCAGAATCAACTTTATTGGCCAAGTGTGCCTATGCACACAAGGAAGTTGTCTCTTCACAGCAGCTTCTAGCACTTTCAGACATCACTCACACAAAAAAGGGAAAAGAAAACAAGACAACAACAAAAAAAACGGAGGGAATAAATGTAACAACAGGACACCAGACTAAAGCATGTACGCACAACAGGTATGTTGCATTAAACCAATGAATATTCTAAGTAATAATAGCTTCACTGCAAAGTGAAAACTGGCCATGGTGACACCAAAGTGATCTCTTACCAAGGTAGTGAATGCATGGGATGGGAGCAGCTCCATCACCTTGGCAACTACCTCCAGACTCTGACGCAGATACCTTTGCCATTCCGTCTGTTGCTGTGGTTACCATATGAGAGAGTGGCAAGACTTTGTTTGAGGTGAAAGCTATACAGTGATGTGAATTCAGTGCACATATAAGAAAGCTTACAATGCTTTCATAAAATAGGCTTGGTCTGGAAAGCATTTACCAAGACACACAACAGGACAATAACATTTACCAAGACACACAACAGGACAATAGCATTTACCAAGACACACAACAGGACAATAGCATTTACCAAGACACACAACAGCACAATAACATTTACCAAGACACACAACAGCACAATAACATTTACCAAGACACACAACAGCACAATAGCATTTACCAAGACACACAACAGGACAATAGCATTTACCAAGACACACAACAGGACAATAACATTTACCAAGACACACAACAGCACAATAACATTTACCAAGACACACAACAGCACAATAACATTTACCAAGACACACAACAGGACAATAGCATTTACCAAGACACACAACAGGACAATAACATTTACCAAGACACACAACAGGACAATAACATTTACTAAGACACACAACAGCACAATAACAATCCTTGTGCCAGTCTCCAGTGTGAGCATTTAGACACATGCCTTATTCAGACAATATACCAACCCAGTTTACAAACCTTTCAATGACAAATACACTGGGCTATGACACATGTTCAGATGCTAACTAAGTGTTTGAGGTAGCCTGAAAAGTACAAATGAATGCTTACATCATCATCCAGAGCCTCGTCATCCAGCTCCTCTAACTGGGCCTGATTGTATCGGAACTGGATTCGGTTCAGAACCTCTCTTAACAGAAGCACTAAGGCATCCTTGTACCTGTCCAATTATAAAAGTGATTAATTTCACAGTAATACAACAAATCACCAATGACATTTCAATAAAAATACACTCAAAGACGGTGCTGAATAATGAATGCATTGTTCGGCAGTTTAGCAGAGGAAAAACAGGAAAGTCTTTCAATCCCAGTCGTAGGACAGTCAATTCAAATGTGTTTGTCAGTAATATTTGCCTCTGTATAATGCAGAAGTCTTTATTTACAATAACTACGGAATAATTACTGGTGACTTATGACTGTTTTGAAACAAGAAAGTCAAGCAAACAGATCTACCAAAACAGTTTCTTTGCCGATACAGGTTACAAAAGTGTTGAAAATCAGTCTACGTTCACTACACTTTACAGGATTAAAGTATGTCTTTAGATTTTGCAGGAAACAAAACAGCCCTGTCATGTTATCCTACTGCCTATAATCTCCTTGACATGTAAAGAAAGAACTTAAAACCACTGTAAACTGAAGTTGACACAAAAAAAATCCCATTTCAAACATCATAAAACTAAAAAAAATGTAGCCTCATATTTCAGTAGCACCATATTTAAAAACGCACGAACCTTTACCTTGCACATTTTAGCAAAAGGGGAAAGTCAATGAAGCGAAGACAGTGAAGGTGAAATAGATGAGGATGTGATTCACACAGAAACTTACCTGTTCAGAACACTTTCTCTATCAGCCAGTCTGCTTTTGATTCTGGTTGTTAGAAAATCCAAGAAAATACTCCATATATCCAAACAGGCAAAGTAGCCTTCATGGTTCGGCTGGAAAAGGAGTTCAGTTGTTCCAGTGGTCAGACATTGTCATTGTCGTGGACTTGAGCAACATACCTTAAGTATAGTGTATAGTAACAACAACAGCTTGTTAAACAGTTAATGCGTTTGGTGATTGAAACACAATTCTTACCTGGTTGAAAGTGTACTTGAAAAGAAGAGCAAGAAACTCGACAATAGGGAACTGAGGACTCGACTCAATCCGCCTCAGGTGAACACTGACAAACAGGCGCAGAAAATCTGTGAACTTTTCCAAGTAACTGTGGGTTAAAAAACAAAAATGGGACAAATGAAATTCACGGAAACACGGGTTTCAGTATCTTCACAAGGTTACTGATGAATTAAAATTAATTCATGAAGAATGATTAATGTAGGGACCAACAAGTCACTTTGGGATAGGGAAGCAGACATTAGGCACTGTGTAAAGTAAGCCTGCAACAGCTACTCATTAGAACAATAAAATACACCATAAAACAGCTGGATCTATAGAAGGATCTGCCTTCCCAGCGTGTGTTTGTGTTACACATAACCCATGTTTTCAGAGTCCAACATCGAACACACCAAGGGTAAAAGGGTAGAACACGCACACGTCTTCAGGATATAGCCAACTTGTCTTAACTGACCAATTTTATTGTGGCCATGTCAATAAACAGCCTACCAAATAAAATAGTTTTAAATACACACAAACACACACACACATATGACAAGACCACTTTCTTCTTCCATGTTGACATTTAGGCCACTTTAAGCTGCTGTGGCCTAAATGTCAACATGTTTAGTGACATGGCCAATTTAAACAGGTGAATGGAGACAAGTCCACTTTATTCTTAAGATAGGACAGTGTGCTATCTTTTTACCTTTGGAGTATTACCGCTGGAATCTATGATAAAATCTCATTGGCGGAGAGTTTCAGTATCAGTGGTCTCATGTAATGGTAGGGTCATCTTGAACTGAGTTGAGTTTGGCTGTTGTGCTGCTTGTACCACATTGGCCTCAAACTCGCCCCCTGGTAAAGACACTCAGAATGTGGCCAGTCAAGAATGTTGTCTTCAGCATGGGAGCACTTCACACTGAAGGACGAGTTTGTGTCACACTCAAGTCAAACAGCAAGGAAGTGCGACAGAAAGGAACAAGCATCTTAAAATGGCTAAAGCACGTTGGAAGAATAACAGAGGAAAAGGAGCTGGCAGCACATACAGTGCCAAGAAAAAGTATTGGCCCCCTTCCTGATTCCCTCTGTTTTTGCATCTTTAGCAGGAAGCTCAACAAACTGGAGTATGAGATGGACAGATACGGGTGGAACATTCGTGGCATCGGAGAGATGAGATGGCTGAACACTGGGGAGACAGTGATGGACGAAGGAGACAACTTATGGGGGAGTGAGGAGAAGAAGCATCATGGAGGTGTTGGGTTCCTTGTACAGAAGGACTACGTGAGGGCATTGTTAGGATGTGAACCGATATGCAGCGGGATCATACGAATCATAGTGAATCCATCACCTAGAAATATGACCACCATTCAGGTATATGCCCCTATGTCAGACAAAAGTGACAAAGAATTGGAGCTGTTCTACAGCCAACTAGAAACAACTACTGCCAACATACCGAAGAAAGACATCACTATCATCCAAGGCGACTGGAACGCAAAGATTGCTACAGATGCACACAGAAACTGGACAGGAACTACAAGTAAATTCAGTGTTGGAACAACTAACGAAAGAGAACTCTGTCGACTGAATAAAAAGTGGAACTTTTTGGAAGACACAGGTCCCATTATGTCTGGTGTAAAGCAAACGCAGCATTTCACAACACGAACATCATACCAACAAATATGGTGGCAGTAGTGTAATGGTGTGGAGATGTTGGCTGCCTCAGAACCTGGAAGACTTGACTTCATTGAAGGAACCATGCATTTCTACTCCCTACCAGAAAATTCTGAAGGAGAATATCCGGTCATCAGCCTGTCATCTGAAGCTGAAGTGTAAGTAGGTTATGCAGCAGGGCAACAATCCAAAACACAAGAGTAAGTCCACCTCAGAATGCCTCAAAAGAAAAAAAAAATAAGGTTTTGGCCTAGTCAAAGTCCTGACATAGTCCCATCGAGATGCTGTGGCAGGACCTAAAACTAGCAGTTGTGCTGCTACAGCATACACACGATAAAATTGAGAAGATTAGCATGGCCCCTACAGGAAGGACGACATGCAAACCTGTGAAGCATCCCATTTAAAAAAAAAAAAAAAGTTTTTTCTTCCCACAGAGGGGCTAACATGGAACCTGGCTGAGAGGAAAGCAAAGGACAGACTAGAATGGAGGTGGCTTGTCAATGGCCTGTGTTCCAAAAGGAATACAAAGTCCGCTTCCGGTGTGGGAAGATGTAGGAAGATTCACTGTCGCAATCTGTCACAACAAATCCAACAAATAATGTTAACAAAAAAAAAAAAAAAAAAAAAAAAAAAAAAAAACCCCAAAAAACAAAACTGTATTTTGTGTTTACTCTGGTTCGCCTCATCTTATATTTTGTAAGAAGATTTGAAATCATTTGTTTTGACAAATACGTAAAAATAGAGGAAATCAGGAAGGGGGATAACACTTTTTCATGGCACGATAGAACTGAACCCTGGTTAATCAAGTGAGTTGCCTTGTTGACAGGAGGCTCTGATAAACATAAATTAAACAAGTTTGACTTTGTGACATGATTTATGTTTTGAGGTGAGAAACCACTTTTCTCAACTGGAATTGTTGAATTGTGCAGTAACCAAACCAACGTCACAACTAACCAACCAATAGCTAATTGTGCAGACAATTTTAAAAAAAAGCTGAGTAGCGTTTAAGATGGCTAACTAGTTAGCCTTCCCTCTTCATGCCATTTTAATCTTTTTTCCCTCTGGATCAGGAAATTTTATCAACATACAATGAACCTTTTTCCATGTTACATTTCTTTTTTTCAATGCACGGATTTATTTTAAAAAAAATCCAAACAAATTAATGAGAAAATGGTTACTTTTTCATCAGATTAGTTGATCAAGTTAATGACAGATTAATTGATCACCAAAATAAAAGTTAGTTGCCGCATTAGTTTAATCTAAGAAAATACACCAAATGGTAAAAAGATGCTTGATACAGCTTACAGAGACATACCTTTCATCAAGGTCCTGTAATCGACTCTTGATAGTTTGGGCGTTATTCTCTCGTGTTAGCCTCTGCAGGAGAAAGAAGGTCTGCTGGAACATGCGCAGCAAATATTCCTCAAAGTCTAATGGCACACAGTTCTTTGACACCAGTTCATTGACACAGGTCATGGCCAGCACACCAAGACGAGCCCGCTCCACCTTATTCCCATCGCTACTTTGTTGTAAGTTCCGCCCTTCTCCATTTGATGTTGGTGCCATTGTCCCAACGTTGAGCTGGCCATTAGATGAGGTGGAGCAGGAGATGAAGGAGCTAGTTTTGGCTTTTGTCCGAAGGTCACAACCAAAACGAGCGAAATGGAAAATAGATGCTAGTAGGGTAGGGGTGATGCTTGTTGAAAGCGGGATCCAGCTAAATAAGTGGGTCAAACACTCCAAGACGAGACAACATAGTTGTTGACTTTCATTGTCCAATACTGCCATGGGCTGGCAAAGGAGCTTTGAGTACTGGCTGCCCTGAAATAGATTGCCCAGCAATTCCACTGACATTTGGGGGGAAAAAAACAATGATATGTTTAACACAAGCGGAAAAAAAAAAAACAAATAGAAAAACTGCAACATATCTTGCACACTGTTAATTATTGTTAGGAGGTTGTTTCAATTATTCATTCATAGTCACCACCACATTAGTGCTTCTGCTCACTCACCACTTTCTCCTGAGGTGGGTGAAGGAGGTGGGGTGGAGGCTATGACATTGTGCTTGTCCCAGTACATCTCCAGGATGCCTGCAGAACGGGAAAAGTAACAAAATGTCAAAAACAGAGGTTGACAGCCCAAACTGCACTGTGGGAATGTATCCCTCCCATACTCTCAAAAAGACAAAAATTAAAAAGTCATGTGTACAAAGAGAAACCTCAATCATTCATTGAAAAACCACATCTGAATTTTTGGAAAGTCCCTACATTTACCAGTAAAACTGCCAACTGCCATGCATATCAACACATTATTACGACAAGCAGGGTGGGGACTGGATAAGGTTCAAGAGATGGAGAAAGCCAGGAGGGGCTTAACTGGTGAGTAAGGCACCTGATCAACCTCTCCTTTATAGATGTGTCTCAGCGCACTGACACGGGAATCTGAGGAGTTCACAATGCTGAATTCTGACTATAGGAAAAAGGCCTGAATTTGACACGATCATACATACTATGACCAAATATGGAGCATGGTGTCGTGTCTTGACAGAAAGTCTAACCTGTCAGAATTATTTTTGCGTCTTGTCATCTAGTGTGACAGCTTCGAAGACTTGCTCACTGACATCGACTAGTAAGACAGCATGTCGCTCTGCAGCAGAAAAATATACAAAACAAACATGGTTGTTCTGTTTTTATTGAACCCACCCCCCATCCTTTAGGAAGGATGGTTTGTGTGCCGTTTCTCACATCCGAATTCTAACTACAAGTACTACTACTACTACTACTACTACTACTACTACTACTACTACTATTACTACTTTCGGCTGCTCCCGTTAGGGGTCGCCACAGCGGATCAACTGTTTCCATTTCTTCCTGTCTTCTGCATCTTCCTCTGTCACACCAGCCACCTGCATGTCCTCCCTCACCACATCCATAAACCTCCTCTTTGGCCTTCCTCTTCCCCTCTTCCCTGGCAGCTCCATATTCAGCATCCTTCTCCCAATATACTCAGCATCTCTCCTCCACACATCCAAAGCATCCCAATCTTGCCTCTCTTGCTTTGTCTCCAAACCGTCCAACCGGAGCGGTCCCTCTAATATACTCTTCCTAATCCTGTCCTTCTTCGTCACTCCCAATGAAAATCTTATCATCTTCACCTCTGCCACCTCCAGCTCCACCTCCTGTCTTTTCGTCAGTGCTATTGTCTCCAAACCATACAACATAGCTGGTCTCACTATCATCTTGTAAACCTTCCCTTCAACTCTTGCTGGTACCCTTCTGTCACAAATCACTCCTGACACTCTTCTCCACCCACTCCACCCTGCCTGCACTCTCTTCTGCACTCCCCGTTACTTTGGACAGTTGACCCCAAGTATTTAAACTCACATCTTCGTCACCTCTACTCCTTGCATCCTCACCATTCCACTGTCCTCCCTCTCAGTCACACATATTTATTCCATCTTGCTGCTACTGACTTTCATTCCTCTTCTCTCCAGTGCATACCTCCACCTCTCCAGGCTCTCCTCAACCTTCATCCTACTCTCGCTACAGATCACAATGTCATCCGCAAACATCATAGTCCACGGAGATTCCTGCCTGATCTCGTCCGTCAACCTGTCCATCACCACTGCAAACAAGAAAGGGCTCAGAGCCCATCCTTGATGTAATCCCACCTCCACCTTGAATCCATCTGTCATTACAACTGCACACCTCACCATTGTCACACTTCCCTCATACATATCCTGCACCACTCCTACATACTTCTCTGCAACTCCTGACTTCTTCATACAATACCACACCTCCTCTCTCGGCACCCTGTCGTATGCTTTCTCTAAATCTACAAAGACACAATGTGACTCCTTCTGGCCTTCTCTATACTTCTCCATCAACATTCTTAAAGCAAACATCACATCTGTGGTGCTCTTTCATGGCATGAAACCATACTGCTGCTCGCTGATCATCACCTCTCCTCTTAACCTAGCTTCTATTACTCTTTCCCATATCTTCATGATGTGGCTGATCAACTTTATACTTCTGTAGTTGCCACAGTTCTGCACATCGCCCTTGTTCTTGAAAATCGGTACCAGTATGCTTCTTCTCCATTCCTCAGGCATCCTCTCACTTTCCAAGATTGTGTTAAACGTCTAGTTAATAACTCCACTGCCACCTCTCCTAAACATCTCCATGCCTCCACAGGTATGTTATCAGGACCAACTGCATTTCCACTCTTCATCCTCTTCATAGCTTCCCTCACTTCCTCCTTGCTAATCCACTGCACTTCCTGATTCACTATCCCCACATCATCCAACCTTCTCTCTCTCTCTCTCTCTCTCTCTCTCTCTCTCTCTCTCTCTCTCTCTCTCTCTCTCTCTCTCTCTCTCTCTCTCTCTCTCTCTCTCTCTCTCTCTCTCTCTCTCTCTCTCTCTCTCTCTCTCTCTCTCTCTCTCTCTCTCTCTCTCTCTCTCTCTCTCTCTCTCTCTCTCTCTCTCTCTCTCTCTCTCTCTCTCTCTCTCATTTTCTTCATTCTTCAGCCTTTCAGAGTACTCCTTCCACCTTCTCAGCACACTCTCCTTGCTGGTCAGCATATTTCCATCCTTGATCGCCCTAACTTGCTGCACATCCCTCCCAGCTCAGTCCCTCTGTTTAGCCAATCGGTACAAGTCCTTTTCTCCTTCCTTAATGTCTAACCTGTCATATGACTCACCATACGCCTTTTCCTTTGTCTTTGCCGTCTACAAACTAACTAACTACAAGTAGGACCCAAAAAAAGTCATCCTCAACTTTTTTTGTTAGCCATTTAAAGCATTTGTCCATACTAACATCTATATAGAATTCTTGTGTGTTCAGAAACTGAAAGCACTGTTCAAAGTGAACAGTAAATCATGGCCACCACCATTCAAAAACGTATCTTCTATCAAACTATAAAAACAACACGTACATTATACAACGATGAATTCAAAAGGCTTAGAGGCTTCTTACCCGTCAGAAGTGCAAGTACTGTGGGCACCTGCTCCAGCAGCAGCTTCCGTAACTCTTCTTTCCTTGCAACACTCAAGTCTTCTCGTGGGCAAGCTAGCTCCTCTGATGTGGTTTTTAACAAAACCAGTCCTAAAGAAGCTAGGGCTGGGGACTGGATCAACTGTAGACAGACATAGAAAACCCTGACTGAAAACAGGTATGGAGATTCTGTTTCAGTCCAAAACTGCTCCTCAGTTTATTTATGAGAAGCTGGAGTACACCTCAAAGATGGTGGCTAGGAGAGCTATTTACTGTTTGCATAGAATTTGATGCGTAAGGAAGAGAAATAACCTGAATGCAATAAGAAAAACACTTACTGAAGCAAAACAGACAAAAGAACAATGTTTTTTTTCTTCCTTATGCAACTGGGCAATTTGGAATAACATGGTTAAATCACTTAGAAATAAATGGATTTGTTGATCTGAAGTCAGAACTGTAGAAATTTGTTTTTACTCGAGCTTGTGGTTGAAGTAGATAGACTATCTGATCCAAATTTAAAAAGATTGCAAGGTGTACAACTGGAGATGAGTAAGAATGGGTACTGTGCATCACTTAACAGAAATTAAATATTTGACAGGTAATCTTGATTTAGAAACAACAGTCAAATTTGCTCTAATAACATTTAAGAAATGTTCAAAACGAGTTTTGGCTTCTTAGAAACTGAGCATAATCTCTTTTTGGCCTTTCACAGCCAGTGCAAGTCTTTTGGGAATGACATCCTTTACAACTGCATACATATCCCCCTTATTGCATATTACATTACAGACACTGGTTAGGCTGTAGTCGAAATATTTCAAAGACAACCCCAATAAAAAAATGAATTGGCCCATTTTTTTTTTGTGCTGGAAAAGTTCACTTGTCAAGAAGAGATTACGGAATGAAGAGCAATGGAATTGCAATTTTTCAAATAACAGCAATCAACATGTTAACGTTAGATTTGTTTCAACATGACTTTAGTTGCTGGGGATCTCTTATAAGTTTGGAATTAAGCTCACACATCACTACTACTACTACTACCTTTGGCTGCTCCCGTTACGGGTCGCCACAGCGGATCATCCGTTTCCATTTCTTAAGCTCACACATAGCTAGCTACCCATAACAAAAGAGACAGATGAACAGTGATCAACATCAGCAGGACTTACCTGCAGGGTGTTTGTGAAGAAATCATGTAGAACATTGGCCAATCCTGACGGCCAATGTCCACTATGACTTTGCAGAGTTTGTTGCGTATGAAGTAGGGTATAGCTTTTGTGCTGGCCAAGTAGAAGCTTAGGCAGGCAACTGCGGATCTCCATCTTGTCTTGTGAGGCCACGCCCAGCCACAATTTATTCACTAGGTTCTGTATCCATGAAAACACAAGCAGCAGCCAGAGATATGTCTCTATTCTTTATATTAGACCCCAGTATATTTTCACATTTGCTGAGATAAGTTATAAAGCTGCTATCAAGGTACTTCAGGTAGAAATGATTTGCTCTTGCATTCTTCACAAGTGCCTAGAATTCAATTTTGGGTACAGTCATGTCCTCAGCAGTAGTCTGATACTCCAAATGTGACATTTCTGCTCCATATATATTTGAAAAACAATGATAAAAATATAGCAAAGGTAAATTCAGGCAAGCAACGATACTGTGTTCAGGTACTAAAATGACCATGAACCAATTGACATAAGGGTACTAGCAAATGGTGTTAAACACTGCTTCTTTCATTGGTGGCGGTGCCAATACTCAACAGACTAATGGTAACTGGACATTAATTAATAGTGTAAAGCTTAAGTGTAGCTAAATGAAAAGAGATAACTCATTTGTAGTTAGCAGTGGATAAAGGTTGTGTCAGAAAACTAGCTATATTTAGATGGATGTGTAATAGTCAGCTAATGCTGTTGTGGCAAGTTAACAAGTTCAAGTCTCATTTGCTGGAATGAGAACCCCACGAGTGACTAACTTTAGCCTCAGTTGAGGCCATACAAGAATAAAAGTAACACTTTTTTCTTCAAATGAACTGTCACCTAATGTGGTCCAAATACATCTTACTTGGAGATACACTACTGACATAACTAAAACATTTTTGAAAAACAGTTAAACAAGTGATGGTAAGTCAAGTCCACCTCCCATGCCATAAGAACAGGTGTGAGAAAAGTTACCCTGTGTTCACTGCTCAGCATTCTGAATATTAGTGATGACATAAACAAATGTCACCGACTGCAAGCAAACTTTATTTAGCTGAGATGTTTATCTAGCCAAGAGCCTCAATATTGATATATATTAAGTCATATATCCACTCTGTCTGTTGCTCTGTAGTGACCAGAAATCCTGCCATGTCATATGACAAATCACTACTATATATCAACAGGTTCCTTCAACAAGCGCAATCCCTCTAGTTCATTTTAACAACACATTTTGTTTAAAAATGGTGCCTTAAAGAATAACAAAGCAGAGTTTGCCTGAATCTTTTTAAGCAGGGATTATTTGCACTAACTACGAGTTCTTCATCAATAGGACTTTTGATGAGGACAGGCAGTATTGGTAATAGCACTGGTATAAATACAATCCTCATGAAATTCTGTTGACAAGACTGTTGACAAGACACTATGCACCAGAATTAACATCACTGTTAAGCAAAAATATGAAATTATAACATTTTTGCCAACCTTCTATCAGAATCAGAATCAAATTCAACCTTATTGGACAAGTGTGCCGGTGCACACAGGGACTTGGACTCCAGTAAACAGCAGCTTCTAGCACTTGAATCACTCTGAACAAAAACCATACTCTCCTAGTTTTTACAACTTCTGTTTTTTGATGACACAGAAAAAATACTTTCAGTAATGCAAACTATTCTCCAACCTGTACTAAAGGAAAAAAATTGCAAGATGTGTAACAGAACAAACCCCAATGACCAATGTTTTGTAAAAGGTCACATGGAAGAGAAATGCCCAGTGCAAGCCAAATTGGTCCAAATGCTAAACTCTTTTCTGGCTTCTAAATGTGCGGAAAAAATTAGACTTGCAACAGTGAGTCAGAGAATGTCATGAGCTAAATGCCATGTTAATTCTATCACCCGGTTAGGTTGTATGAATAATTTAAGCAAAGAGAAACTAGGTCAATTTTCACCATTCCAAAATCACTATTGTCTAAAACAGTGCCCTTTTCATCATATTATATTATATTATACTGTTTTATTAGCCGCACCATCAGGGCCGGTGGAATTTGTTCTCGGTACACATTTTCTTATTTCTGATCATTTCAAAAGGCTGTACTAGTATATAGACTGAAAATATGCATTTCCCCCCTGCTAACCACCAGTGGGACTTACCTCAAACACTGTAAGGCTGTACATCATGACGTACTCATTACGCGTATTGGAGAGGAAGAACAAGCAGTGCCGCCATGCTCCAGTCTGCTGTGCAAAGTTATTCAGCAGCTCTTCTGCAGAAAAAAGGAAGAGACATCATCACTGACAGAGGTGCATGTCAAGCTAGTATTTCATTGGCCACAGCCGGAAACTAGTAGGATGTCAAAAGGCAACCAGAGCATGAGAATTCAATGCAAAAAGCAAGAGGAAATAGTTCATAGTAAGCCACTGATTCTGAGCCAAGTGACAGCTAAGAAAACAAAGACAAATTGCTTAACAATGATATTCACAGTGAGTGTAACGCTAATGCCTCAATTTCCTGGCACATTATATTTTAATCTTTAAAACTAAAAGGTCAGCCATTTTATTTTTTTAATATTAATTTTATTTTTTAAATTTTTTTAACAGTTTGCAAATCATCGCAGATATGCCGAAGATTTTACAGGACAGAACACAATGCTAATCACTGTGAGAAATCTTAATGGAAGGTCTTTCGGTATTGTAATACATTATGGAATAAAGTGTTGAAACACTGCAAAACATGTTGGCATTTACACTGGACACCAATATGACACCCTTCAGTTTGTTCTGTATATCAACAAATGCACTAGTCATTAAGGGAGAATCTCTGAAGAGCAAACATTAGGCTAAATGTTCGTGGACTACAACATTTTATTTGTAAAAATATGGCTCACATAGTAACTAAACTTACCTATCTCTCGCTTTCGCTCATTGGTTGTGCAGCTGTGGAAAAACTCTGTCATGAGGCTCTCCAGTGCACGTAATGAGGATTCTTCTGATGCCTGGTGAACCAAAGATGTTGGTTGTGAGGGGTATTTGGCATAACGTGCTGATGCAACACAATTGAACAAATTACAATCAACTTGATTTGAACTTTTGCAATATATAAATCACTGAAGTTACAAATGGAATAACCAAATTGCTGATGTTTCATTAACTCAATGTCATTTTAAAGTATCTTCTCAGATTGGCAGCAGGGAGCAGATATCTGGAGCAAGTATTCGTCAGTCTCACTGTTGCACTCTCTAAGGCGTGTATACATTCTCTATGCATGTGCAATAGACGCTATGTCACTAAACAAACTATAACCAATGCGAAACAAACCCTCAAAGAAGGTACTGAACCATTAGAAAGGGCAGCATATGGCCCTTCAACTAGTAGGAAGACAAAGGGAAGGTCAAGTTAGCAGCAGAACATTACTGTTGTTTCAAGTGGATGTTTTGAGTGTTTCTGCCAGTTACAGAAAACACTCCGGAAATATGGTATTCCAGAATAATTTCCGCCATTTTGATGCAATTAAGATTAATTTTATTCTTATGATCAACATATCTACCAACAATGCAATTTTCCTCTATAATTTAGCCCCATCTCTCTTCCGTTTCCCTGCTATTTTTTTCCAAACATTCATCAAATACTGTAAAGCTAGAAAACCAAATGAGACAGTTCTCAATCTCGTTTTGCACTTCATTTACACCCCCGATCCCTTTAAAGAGATGGGTTCTTTCTCATTCATGCTTTCATACTCAAGGTCTAACATATTCTAAACTATACATTCAAGAGTCCTCAGAAAACGCTTGCTGTATTCAATATGGGAATTGGTTCTTGAGTACAATATGATTCAGCCAAGAACAATGCTAGCCCAGCCTCAAAAAACAAAAGTTCAGCATGTGGCCATGGCAGCTACCAAGAGGAAAAGGCCTTTAGCAAGAACATGTCTGCAAGCTGCTGTGCGGGGGTGACCAGGGCAGATTTCACCAAACATTCATCCCTGCATGTGAGAACATATTCTTTGCTTAACATCATCTTAATTCGCCAACATTCAAATACACACTAAGAACGCCTCTATAAACTATAGTAAGGTTAGATTTTCTCCACATTGTGCAGCAAAGCAAAATGCAAGAACATAAAAATCAGAGCCCTGATTTGGGTCCTCCATAATGAGGCAAACGCTGCGAATGTGCTTGGGAGGGTGCAAATTCGAGCAATTGAGGGTCTATATATGGCGAGCCCCAGCGTGCCAGGTCTGCAAAGTCAGGTTCTCCCTCACCATAGCGTCACCTGACAGAATGGCATTTAAACCAGCTGCAGAGGCAAGCGGGTCTAAATTCCTCAAATGAGCCGCAACTTGCACAGGCTAAACAAATATTCGCTTTTGCAAGATGGGCGTCTTGTGCCACGAAATGGCTTTGCGAGACGCTACATCCCGGAACATTATTGGCCAACGGCAACCCGCATCGTCGCTGCGCCCAGCTCAGGCGGACTCGTAATCACGACGAAAGACCCGATCCTATATGTCGTGATCGAGGCAGCAGCGAGTTAATCATGCGGGTCGGTCACGTCAAAGACGGGGCACAGGGGCAGAGACGGGCGACGCACGCCCGCATTAGCGGGGCGTCCGACGGCTACTACGGGGGAACAACACCCGCTCCCAGTTGCGATGCGCTTGTACTCACCATGCTCAGCTCGGGCGCGGTGCCCCCCCCGAACGATTTAATGTCCTGCCGATGCGAGTAGCGGGGCAACGCGTAGCTAGCTGGCTAGCCGCCTCAGGAGCTAGGGGACGGGTCGCAGGCTGACGTGACAGCACCGGGGTTTCATGGTCCGCTCGCCTCGCCTCGCGTCGACGGCAGTCCGGACGCAGCCAGCTAGCTCGCTAACACCGCCCGTACTCAGCGCGGCGCAACACTCCGAGTTCACGTTAGCCGGCGAGAGATACACGTAAAGGCGCCTGTTCCGTACGCGCTGCGGCTGCGGCTGCGTCGCCGTACGGACGAAGTTTGCGTCAATTCAACAGAAACGGTGCCGCTTTTTTTGAGCGTCGGCGGGCTAACGGCTGCGCGGAGTGGCGCGGCGGCGGCGGAGGAGCGCTCCGATGGTGGCGTTGGAAGTTACGGCACTGCTAGCATATCCGCCGCGGCTAGCTAACTCTGTTAGCTCGCCCACTCTGATGAAGGCATGTCAAACTGCAGACGCTACGCTTCTTTGGCGATCACTCGCGTCCACCTCATGCCGACGTCGTTTGCCAATTTAAAACGAACATGTGTTTCGACGCGCCGGTCGATCTAACGGGACATAGTTACGCTGAAGAAACGTAATCGTGCTCGACTGTTCCTGTTTTTCCGTTTCGGGCGGCTCTGCTCTACAGCCAGCCAGCCCCTGCTTAAGGGCTTTGCGTCGCCACTTCCTGCTTTACGGCAGAAACGGAACACAACTGCGCTGCGCTCTGGCCGACGAGTACGAGCGTACGCACGCACACGCACGTACACGCACACGCCCGCTTCAGCATAAACCGGATGTAAGTTATCCTTTTCTCTGCAAAGTGCCGAAATGTTGTCGCTTTATCCAAAGTGCCATTACTCGCATCTGGCAGCCAGGGGCGCCCCCAGACATGTTTCATCGGGGGGGGGGGGCAAATGGGGCCACTGACAATCTTGGGGTGGCACACCAAAATCAAAAGCCATGACTGAATTTCAGGAATTCTATGCTGCTGTTGTAGTATACTGCATAGGCTAGTTGAAAACTGTCAATATGAGAGTTAAAAAATATATACATTATTGATTTAAATGAACAGCAACTAATGTAAGATATCAGATAGAAGCATATTATGCATAATCAGAAGCATATTCTGCATATGCGACTCGTGGCTGGGGGGTAGCGGGGGGGGCAGGGATGGTATCAGGGTGGCCGTGGCCACCCCTGGCCACCCCTTGGTGGCGCCACTGCTGGCAGGCAACCTGCAAGCCCGTATTAATGTAACGGGGCCCACGAGGCTCGGGGTCTTCTGTGTCTGTACTCCCAATTGATGTGCGTGTGTGCGTGTGTATGCGTGTGTGTGCGTGTGTATGCGTGTGTGTGTGTGCGTGTGTGGTGGCCGCTGGCCGCCCTCGGGGGCGTGGGGTGCTTAATACCTGACAAATTACAATGTCAGACCCGTTGATTGACGGGTCTGACAGTTACATTAGGCTACCAATCACATGTATGACGTGTCTGTCAAGGCTGTCATTACTGTCCATTTCCATTCGATCCATTTTCCAAACCGCTTATCCGGCTCTCGGGGTGGCGGGGATGCTGGAGCCTATCCCAGCAGGCATTGGGCTGCAGGCGAGATGACACCCTGGACAGGCCATCACAGTACAAACCGTAACAGTTGAAGCTCTATACCAAAAACAGTTGAAGCTCAATAACTCTCATAAATTCACCAAAACTCACTAAAGTGCATCAAACATGTTACACGAATAACAGTGCAAAACATATTACAACATGTGATACCACAGTATTAGCACAAAATGCTCAAAACTTGACATTATAGAGAAAAACAACAGCGAGCTTTTTTGGGGGGGGGATTTTTCCCCGTTTCTCCCCAATTGTATCTGGCCAATTACCCCAATCTTCCGAGCCGTCCCGGTCGCTGCTCCACCCCCTCTGCTGACCCGGGGAGGGCTGCAGACTACCACATGTCTCTCCCCATACATGTGGAGTCACCAGCTGCTTCTTTTCACCTGACAGTCAGGAGTTTCACCAGGGGGACGTAGCGCGTGGGAGGATCATGCTATTTCCCCCAGTTTCTCCTTCCCCCCGAACAGGCACCCAGACCGACCAGAGGAGGCGCTAGTGCAGCGACCAGGACACATACCCACATCCGGCTTCCCACCCACAGACACGGCCAATTGCGTCTGTAGGGATGCCCGCCCAACCCAAGCCGGAGGTAACACGGGGATTTGAACCAGCAGTCCCCGTGTTGGTAGACAACAGAATAGACCTCCACGCCACCCGGACACCCCAGATTTTATGTAGTTTACAAAATGGTATCATGAGGTTATCGATGCTATCCAGTGCTCATACAGGATCCATCGGTCGGTCTTACCTGTGAGCATATTTTGATATGCCTTATCAGAAACTGAGAAAATGTGGGGCGGTGCCTCCATGCGCTTTTTGCCCCTGTAGGCGACCACCACCAGTGGGTCATACACTGGCAGCCACTTGTAGGGGTTCACAGTGACACAGAACAGCCCAGAGTAGGTCTGCAAATGAAAATCCACAAATAAGACGCACATATAACGGACAGATGAGTGCAACTGTCCTCTGCTGAAGACCTTACTCACGTAGACCATCCGTGCTGCACAACCTTCTTCGAGGTTAAACAGCACAGAGGGCTCGCTGAGGTGGGTCATCATGGCCATGTCCTCAATCTCCTCATACTTTGGTGGGTTCATAAGATGGCAGCCATCCTCTGTAGCCGTTACAGGCTGACAAACACAGCGACAAACCCTTCAGGGAACACAGCGCTGCCGTACACGTTTATCTTTGTCACACTAAGTCATGTGAAGCTTTATTCCAGCATCACCCCCCCAGCGTCAGTCTTCACTGTGGCCTGGCCACCGTCTTGGTTCTGGATGACACCTCTGATGTACAGGTCTTTGGCATCCGGCGCAAAGCGAGCTGATTTGGCGTCGAAGGGCCGGTTTTGAGCCTCGGTCCTTTCCTCCTCAGGTTTGCGGAGGTACATGGCTGCAGGCCCGTACTGGGCCATCTCAGCATCAGAGCTCGTGGTGACCACAGTGACTCAGGATGGCAAAGTCCTTTTAAACCACTTCAGTCTGTTGTTATTTTACATCAAGCCGACCAGATTTATGTCTCTGCCTTACCGTGCTCAAGACCCCCAGGTGATTTGTTTTAGATGTTCTGCAGTCCTGCAAATCAAACACAGGGAAACTCTTTTGCTGATACGCTGAGGATGACACGCAAGGCGACGTCAGTGCAGATGGAAGACGGGAGATGTTGGATGTAAATCTTACCAGCGGTTAGTCGGGGACAGGCCTCTCTCTCGGTGAGCACCACGGAGACGCGGAGCTCCTTTTATTGAGACGAATGTGCCGGTCGAGTGAAAGGGACACTCCATATTTGGTAACGTCCTCCCGTTCAAATGTCAATCAAGACACATTATGGACTTCTGGTCAGCACTTATATACGGCACAGCGTCTCCAAGCGGTAACAGGAATATGTCACCAGACACAGGTGATGATCCTCAAGCCTCCCATCCTGTGAAGTAGGGCTGTTGGCCACTCTTACTTTCCCAAGACACACCTACGGTTTAGTCACCGATGCTAAATCTGAGTAAGCGACAACGTACGCCACCTTCTGCTCTCTCACATTATGTGCACGACTGGGGGGTAACTAGTTATGCATGTACACAAACGCTCTGTTATATTTGCTTTCAATTGAGGAGGCCTGTATTTTGTGTGTAAAGCTTAATTAATTGTTTAACTATAATAGTTTGTGTATTAGCATTCATTTAAAGGCAACAACTGTCAGTGTGTGTATCTTTGGCTGCAAAAAACACGACGCCACGGTCCCTCTGTTCAAAGAGGATCCACGAGATCCTTCTTGACCGAAGTGGTCCCGCAGGCCTGGAGGAGCACCTGCTCAGCCCTGCAGGGCACCTTGTCGGAGACTTGGTGGCGTTCACTAGTTGATGCACAGTGTGTGGTAAAATGGGGTTGTGATGTGTTGGAAAACAAAACATGGACCACACCGTCACTGAAAACGTTCTCCTGTGGTTTGCGTAATTAGACGCAGGGGGACGCTCTCCCTACTTTAAGCCGTTAAGTTCTCAAGATTTTTAAAAATGCAACCCGTAATCACCTCGTGCAACTGCACTGCCGAGGTGTTCAGAAATTGGGTGTAATTGAAGCATCGGGGGTGATGACATCATTTGGTTTTTAGTTTCTTTTGCTTTTGTTTTTGATTGGAAAAGAGGATTTTGTGGTGACCCACATCTATATAACGGGAGACGTTCACCTAAGAGGACGGTGTACCTTTAAGGGAAGAGGCGAGGGGTCAGATAATGCACTTCCGCTTCCGGTTCAGCGTTCAGTATCGTTGTCTAAACGTATGACATGCTAAGTTGGAGCTAGTAAACTACCTCGACTACGTCTACTCTCACGTCTCCTGTCTCGTTGTTTTCTAACTCCACAATTTCCAGGAATCCCAAAACATCAGTGTGAAAACTGTCCTGACATGATGTCGAGCTCTTGTGTAAATCTGGAACAAGTGTTGATTTTCAACGAGCGCGCCCCTAAACTGACGCGGCCCCTGCAAGTCACCATATTTACACCACTGCCCATGCAGCAGTTCACTGTACAGATAGACGTGTGTAACCAGGTTACAATTAACGTTTTTATTTTATTCTGTTTGAGTAGGAAATATCACCAAATCCTGTCTGTGTGCTGCTATTTGTGTTTACTACGTTTTATTTTATGTCATTATTTATTTCTATGTATGTTTTACAACGGCCGTCACATACCTGTACTGTCTCTTTAAGAGATTCATGTTTGGTTTACGGTTGGTCTGTCAAACTCTCAGCTCGCGTGGCTGTAGAGCTGAGGGGTACGTTTTTCTGTTGCTCCGCCAAATTCGTTAAATTTAATATGTTATATAGATTGTTTTTCAATTGTAATGAATGATAAATGTTAGGTAATATTGTAAGCTTATAGCTGGGTGTGATTTGGGGAGTATTTATAGGGAATTTATAATTATTTTGTTAGTCGGGGAAGTGTCGCCGGTGATGCTAGCTAACAAGCTGGTTAATGTTGTCTGCTAACAGGTGACTGTCCTATAGCCGCGTTATGAGACAGACAACGTTGTATTTCCTTTTCTTTCCTGTGATTTCGTACAGGTATGTGTGTTTTCATTTCAGTAATGTTATCTTGTTTTCTTGTGATGTTTTGTAATGTTTAATGTAACGGCCGTTGGTCATAAGCGTTAGCTAGGCTCTCCTGTTGCTAAGAAAGTTGGTTGATTGGTTGCTAGGGTATGCTGTTGTTACTATAGTTCGCAGCTCGCGGGCTATAGAGCTGAGAGGCGACTGTCCTATAGCTGCGTTATGAGACACACGACATTGTATTTCCTTTTCTTTCCTGCGATTTCGTACAGAAAATAAATGGCGAGGTGGGCCAAATAGAGTCCTGTGTGCCCCCCCTCCTTCCTTGATCATGATGATGATGATGATGATGATGAGAGACTGAGGGCTCCCCACAACACCTGGGGCCCCACCCAAACTAGAACACAACGCAGAGCTAATGATGAGAGTGACGGGCGTGCAGCAGGCTGACCAGCGTAGAACAGCATAGAACTGCCCCCGTTACACGTGCAACGTTCCAGAGAGCCGGTATGCCTGCCTTGATTTTAATGCATTGAAAACGTTGCTACATCTGGTAAACGGCAAGTAAACAGAACAAATGAAACGCATCACCTCTTCTTTTTAATCCCAGGGAACTGTGCTACATTAGTAATGTTATTTTTAACCCCCCCCCCCCCCAAATTGTACCGGCCAATTACCCCACCCTTCCGAGCCGTCACGGTCAGCCCCTCCACTGATCTGGGGATGGCTGCAGACTACGGTACCATAGCCCCACGCTGAGCGGTACCACGTCTTTTTACCTGCTCAACAACCTGTAACGTGACAGAACAAGAATCACTGAGTAAAGAGTCACCTTAACGAACACATGCACTCATCAAATAATAATAATAATAATAATATATCTATGACAGATAGCAAAACAAAGCTTCTTACCACAAGTTTCAACATCTCCGGAAATATTTCGGGCGAGGGGTTTGCCTCTGGGTTGTCTAACGAACAGCAGCCCAGTATAATAAAGACAAGAAGGCAAACAAGTGTAATGACAAAAAAACAAAAACAACAAATTGGCGAATTCTACTAGTGTTCATGCTCCAAGTTCATTTGCATATTACCCACGATGCAACTGAAGTGTCGATGTTTTGGTTATGTTGTGGGATATTGAACATGTTAAAAACGGGCATATCTGTTACAGATAGTGGGGATGTGGTGGAAGGTAATGGGGACGTTATGAGAGAAGTAGTATTAGACAACATGCTATTTCCCACCATGAAGGTAAAGAGTAGGCAAATAGATAAGGTCGCTTCTGTGGGCAAGAAAATGATTGAGCTGAGACCAGTATAAACTTGTGTCTGTTATGACTAGCTTGGCACACGGTAATTAAAAGCTGTTTGTTAACTCTGAAAGGTTTTCTAAGAAGCCTATTATTTGACCACGTCACAATAGATTTCTATTTGTCTGGTGCTGTTTTTTGTTTTATTGCTTGTTTGCATGAATATTGACAAAAAAACTGAATTCTCCTAATTATGTTAACTGTTGCAATGTATATAATAATAATAATAACAAAAATAATAATGTTATTTACAGGTGTGTGATTTTAGTCATCTGAAAAAACAGATCTTGTTTGGGGAAACATGATGTTAGAGTTACAGTTTTCATTGGTTAAAAATGTTGGAGGTGTCTCCATCTCTTGGCCGTCAAACTAGACTGCAGTCAGATGAGACTGAGGAAATGAGTTTAGTCTTTCTCACACCAGCACCCGTTTTATAATTCTGAGTACAACTTTCTGGGTATATCTCTGGGTGGATTATTATGGGCGGCAAATCAGTGCAAAACGCCATGATGAGCCGTGGCGATTTTATTATCGTAGCATTTCCCCTAAATTGCGATATCAACGTGCAATGAGAAGATGCTTTGAAGAGGTTCGACGTAATGATTTCTGCATCGCTCAGCATTTGAATGTGAATTGGTTGAATGTTTTACTCGGGGAGGCAGAGTCATATGTTAAGCTATTGTAACATAAATGTATTTTGTCGCCCACTCTCTTTGAATTATTGCAGTTTTTACATTTTACTGTAAATAAGACGAGTAATAACAGGAGTAATAACCCTAACATGCATGTCTTTTTGATGGTGGGTGGAAACCAGAGCACCCGGAGGAAACCCACGCTGACACGGGGAGAACATGCAAACTCCACACAGAAAGGACCTAGGACGGCCTGGGGATCGAATGCAGGACCTTCTTGCTGTAAGGCAACAGTGCTAACCACTGGCCCACCGTCCTGTCACATTTCCATTGTTACAAGAGTATTTGAAGATGGAAAAACAATGACACAGATTCATAATTTTGTCAATTCTTTATTTTACTCTTACGGTCATTTATATAGCAGCCTGCAGAAGTTGCACCATAGACCCCACTAACTATGATTCCCTCTGACCATCCCATAAAGAAAATGAAATGGCACAAACTAAATCTAAATCATAATGCATGTCACCTACTAGTTGGATCTTTTGACAAGGTGAGATAAAACAGTAGAAGCTGCCGATATCTATTCTCCTTTGCCACCAACATCACGACTCTTCGCTCGTAACTTGTTCACTTGGGATTCAGCGATATCTGCTCGTTCCTCAGCTTCCTCAAGCTCATGTTGCACCTTCCGGATTTTGGCCAAATGAATGCTTGTTTGCTCCTCCTGTGCGTCAAACGTATTTGTTAAGATACACTGAAATTAACTGAGCACCATGGAAATACTTTCTTGAGATATACATGAAGCCAGTAAAGCATACAGTGACTCAGTACTCACCGCCTCCTCACACTGTCGTTTATATGCTTTCACTTTCAACTGCAGCTTGTTGACCAGGTCCTGCAGCCTTGCCACATTCTTCTTTTCCTCCTCACCCTAAAGCATCCCTCTCATTAGTCTTATAGCTTGTATCATGTATTTCAAATCCAGCACCTAGCAGCAAAAATGTCCATGTACCTGGTATGTAAGTTCTTTTATTTTTCTCTCATACTTTCGCATTCCCTTCATGGCCTCGCAGCTTCGTTTCTGTTCTGCCTCGAGTTCATTTTCCAACTCGCGGACCTGAAAAATACAGTTAACTTAAACCATGCGTCATGCACTCGAAAAGAAATATACATTTGATTCAAATCGTTCCATGTATTTGATTACTCATCATTCAAGCTTGTTTTACTGGTAACCAAATACACGTTGAAATACGAGGAAGCTTACTTGGTAAAGTGAAGTGAAGAACAACATTCTCCAAATTTGGGAAATAGCAGCAAAGTTACCCTGGATTCCAGTTTTTGCAGTTCCTTCTTCCCGCCTTTCAGAACAATCTGCTCTGCTTCATCCAGGCGTTGCTGAAGGTCCTTCACTGTAGCCTCCAGATTTTTCTTCATCCTCTCAACATGAGCGCTGGTGTCCTGCTCTTTCTTCAGCTCCTCAGCCATCATGGCGGCCTTTAAGAAATGTAAACTGTTAAATTTGCTGTCCATGAGGACTGGACCTCAAAGAAAAAGAAAACTCCTTTATTTCCATGACATTACAAGTTAATTCCAATTGTTTTCGTAGTTTTTGCACTTATACATACCGGTTGTTATCATACAACTCACTGTCTTCACTGTAATGATTTTGGACACTGGACCAACACTAGACATGACTTTACATCAGCATCTTATGTCAGACCTGTTTCAACAAATCCAACTCAACCCAATTATCTAAGCCACATATTTGGAAGTGAAAAGGAACGCACAAGAGGCTGGCCACTCGCATACTTTCTGGAAATGCACAAAGATGAGGTTTTATTGGGAGAATGTAAACTTAGGTATCAACAATATTGTGGGATATGAAATCCCAAATACCTGCCCTGTGGTGTAGCTTGGTGACATTGATGATGTTGTGGTGAGAGAAGATCTCTCTCTACTTGACTAAAGTTTTACGTGCAGCAAGTAAGAAAGCCGTTACCACAAACTGGCTTAATGTTAACACTCCAAACGAGGAACAGTGGATGGAAATTGTCCAAGACATTTTTGTTGTGGAAAAGTGGACATACATTTTGAGAGTCCAAGAAAATATATCTAAAAAGAACTGGGAAAATGGAACATTTATATGGGAAATGACACTGACTAAATGAATGCCTAATTAGAATATTTGTTTGAATATTGAAATATTTGCAGACAACTATTTACAAGATGGTTGTGAGACCAGCTATGTTGTATGGTTTGGAGACAGTGGCACTGATGAAAAGACAGGAGGTGGAGCTGGAGGTGGCAGAGTTGAAGAATATTTTCATTGGGAGTGATGAAGAAGGACAGGATTAGGAACGAGTATATTAGAGGGACAGCTCAGGTTGGACGGTTTGGAGACAAAACAAGAGAGATAAGATTGAGATGCTTTGGACGTGTGGAGGAGAGATGTTGGGTATATTGGGAGAAGGATGCTGAATATGGAGCTGCCAGGGAAGAGGAGAAGAGGAAGGCCAAAGAGGAGGTTTATGGATGTGGTGAGGGACAACATGCATGTGTCTGGTGTGACAGAGGAAGATGCAGAAGACAGGAAGAGATGGAAACGGATGATCTGCTGTGGTGCCCCCTAATGGGAGCAGCCGAACGTAGTAGTGGTAGTAGTAGTAGTAGTAGTAGTAGTAGTTGCCCCATAAGACTTCTTCTTCTTCTGGCTTATTCTGTTTCTCAGGGGTCACCACACTAGATTTTACAGGTTCCATCAGTACCCTGTGAGGGTGCAGCACCAATGGCGGCCGTTGTTGTTATGAAAGCAACTTTATTTGCATCTTACAACTTTATTTGCAACTTACAATGAAGTTGTCTTCTGCATGTAACCACCCTATTGTATAGGAGCAGTGGGCAGCTGCAGCGCCCGGGGGCCAACTCCAGTTCTTCGTTCCATTGCCTTGCTCAGGGGCACAGACAGGAGTATTAACCCTAACATGCATGTCTTTTTGATGGTGGGAGGAAACCGGAGCACCGGGAGGAAACCCACGCAGATACGGGGAGAACATGCAAACTCCACACAGAAAGGACCTGGGATGGCCTGGGGTTCGAACCCAGGACCTTCTTGCTGTGAGGCAGCAGTGCTAACCACTGGGCCACTGTGCTGCCCCTAAACCATTTTGCATCCAGTGTGGGGTGCAAACTTGTTAACCCGGGCCTTGACCGAGCCGTCATGGAGCCTCGACTGATCTGGTATGGTCTTGTCAATCCACATACTGATTTGGCAACATTTTATATCACATGCCCTTCCTGACACAGCCACTAACCCTGTGGACGGGGGCACAGGTAAAGCGCTGGATGCCATCCCAGTATTCATGGACTTGCGCCCATGCCTGTCGCCACTTGTTCAGTTGCCCCATAAGACACCATTGTAAAATAGTCCATTGGTGGTAGTTCCATGTCCAAAATCGTCAAACTGAAGCCATTGAGTAAAATGGCAAAACTATGAAAATAAGACCCGGGTCTTAAAAGAACGGAATTATCCTGCAACTAATATAAAAACTAAAAAAGGCTAATATGTTCAAGATTTGGGGAAACTTACATCCATGATGGCTTTTTTGGCCTTTTCGTCTGCGTTCCTTGCCTCCTGTACAGTGTCCTCCATCTCTGACTGCAGCTGTGCTATGTCGGACTCCATCTTCTTTTTATTGCTCAGGAGGCTGGTGTTCTGTTGTAACAGATAAGAAGTGAGGGTACGGCACATTTAACTGAACTGTTTCGTGGTCTGAACTCACCAGTTTTCCTTACCTGAGAGTGCAGCAGCTGGATCCTCTCATTGACATCAATCAGTTCTTGTTCAGCCAACTTACGACACCTCTCTGACTGCTCCAGGGCAGCCCTCATCTCCTCAAGCTCAGCCAAAATCAGAGTGTTGCGGCGCTCTACAATGGCCAGTTGCTCTTTTAGGTCCTCCTGAGCATGCAGGGCTTCGTCTAAATGGACTTGAGTGTCCTGGGGCAGCAAAAAATAAAGATTCAAGAATTCAAATTGTATTGACACATTATGATGACATATGTCAATATTTAGAAATGAGTAGGCAAATAGTTACACACACACACACACACAGGCTACACACAGGCTACACACATTATTTATTTTGAAGCCTGCATATGCTTTTTTTCCCCCTTAAAGATGTTTGGAGCATCAAGGTAGTATGGCGGTCTATTCCGTTGCCTACCAACACAGGGATCGCTGGTTCAAATCCCCGTGTTACCTCCAGCTTGGTCGGGCGTCCCTACAGACACAATTGGCCGTGTCTGTGGGTGGGAAGCCGGATGTGAGTATGTGTCCTGGTCGCTGCACTAGCGCCTCCTCTGGTCGGTCGGGGCGCCTGTTCAGAGGGGAGGGGGAACTTGGGGGAATAGCGTGATCCTCCCATGTGCTACGTCCCCCTGGTGAAACTCCTCACTCTCAGGTGAAAAGAAGCGGCTGGTGACTCCAAATGTATGGGAGGAGACATGTGGTAGTCTGCAGCCCTCCCCGGATCAGCAGAGGAGGTGGAGCAGCGACCGGGACGGCTCAGAAGAGGGGTAATGGCCAGATACAATTGGGGAGAAAAAAAAGAAGGGGGGGGATGTTTGGGGCTTAGAGTAGCTGCGAGCTTCAAACGAAGTGCTGTTAAAATAATTATTTCATTTGCATTGGAGGGTTGGAGAGGTTTGTGCCCGAAATTTTTTGCAACTTCCCGAAACCGACATGATGAAGTAAGTCTACACTGACTTTCCACAGTGGTTTCAAGTGATCTGCAAATTATATCTGTTCATTCTTCACACAGCTACCTCCAGCTCCATGTTGACTGCTCGCTGCTCTATGTGACCAGCTTCGAGGAAAACCTCCCTGCGTGTGTTTGTCTATATCCACATCCACCTGTTCCAACTCCTCCCCTCTGGTAGGCGCTACAGAGCACTGGACTCCAAAACAACCAGATATAAAAACAGTTTCTATCCATGGGCTGTCATTCAAATGAACGCTTATCACTGTCAACGCTGCACCATCGCACCTTATCATCTTATTTCACCTGTATAAGTCAGTGCTTGTGTATGTATATGAAGATTGTTGTGTTGTGGTGTTGTTGTTCTATGTTAAGTAAACTGAGAGAGCCACGACACCAGGGTCACATTCCATGTATGTGCACACCTACATGGTCAACAAACACGATTCTGATTGTTTGACTCTTTGTGTCACAAAGACTGCCTGTTTATATTCTCACCCCATGTTAAGACTGCTTCACCTCGACTTCAGCCGTTTGGAAAAGGCAAGAATAACGTTGCTGTGCGATATGTTCGGATAATGAGTCACACAAACTATTGTGCTTGAGGCATGTACAATGCTTTAGGGCTCGAAAGAACGACCCCAACAACCCCGGTGGTTCACACTCACCTTGAGTTGAGACTGGAGGTTTCTGAGCTGTTTGGTGGTCTCAGCCGCCTGGCGGTTGGCATGGCCCAGCTGGATCTCCATCTCATTCAGGTCCCCCTCCATCTTTTTCTTCACCCGGATCGCATCATTCCTGCTGCGGGTCTCAGCATCTAGCGTGCTCTGCAACGTGTCAACCGTTCTCTGGTGGTTCCTCTTGAGTTGGTCAATTTCTTCGTCTTTCTCTGCCAACTTTCTGTCCACTTCTGATTTAATCTGGTTCAGCTCCAATTGAAGATGTAGCAGTTTGGCCTCCTCATGCTCAAGGGAGGACTACATGAAAAGAAACAAACTCAAATGATCTGGACATCCTCTTAAGGACACGGTGAAGACGGGAATGTCATATCATGGAAAAAGCAAACCTCCGCCTCCTCAAGAGCTGCTTGGATGTCCCTTTTGTCCTGTTCAGTTTGCTTTGCTGCCTTCTCCAGTTCGTGGATGGTTTTCGCAGACTGTCCTACTTGTTCAGTAATATCTGTTATCTCCTCTGAAATTAGAAAAAAAAATCTACATGAAACACAGTTTCATTGTCTTATAATCACCAAAATGAAACCTTATTTCAGGCCAAAACAAGACTCTTACGTTGGAGATTCTTATTCTCTCGTTTCATGCTCTCCAAGTGGTCCAGAGCCTCCTCATACGAGTTTTTCAGTTTGAAGAGTTCTGTGCTCAGAGCCCTCGACTCTCTCTGAGAGACTTCAAGCTCTGACTGACTTTCCTCATACTTCTGTTTCCACTCAGCAAGAACCTGATGCATGTAGAGGAAGCCAGCACGTGTAGGAAATGCAGCCTCAACATGTATGTAAATAGTATGTAAATAGGTTATCATGCTGAAGTTGAAATGAGCCCTGCTAAAATAAATACCTTATCAAAGATTCTCTGTTTTTTGTCCAAGGTAGCATTGGCGGCATTCGACCTCTCCAGCTCAACCATGAGATCTTCCACTTCCGCCTGCAGCCTTTGTTTAGTCTTCTCCAGTGAAGCGCACTTGGCGTTGCCCGCCTCAGTCATCTCCTCAGACTCCTGGAGTCGCTGGGCCAGCTTCTTCCTTTGAAGCAAACATGTTATTTCTAGTGTAACAGCCTTGGAGTGCCTGGCTACCATCATGGTGACAGACACACCTTCAGTGTCATTCAACAGCAAAACATCTTCATGCGCCCGGCTCGTGTGTGTTATGTTTCCTTTCTATCTGGAAACTGAAACTGATGAATGAGGTAGGTTTTGTCATTTATGTGTCTTGAATGAAATTGAAAATGACTTGCATTTTATTTTTAAAATTTTCCCCCTTTTTCTCCTCAGTTGTGTCCAGTCAATTACCCCACTCTTCCGAGCCATCCCGGTTACTAGTCCGCCCCCTCTGCTGATCTGGGGAGGGCTGCAGACTACCATCAAGGCTCGACGTTTTCGGTTTTTATTTTTCAAAGCCGACCAGCAAGCCGAATTTCGCCACAAGAGGACACTGTTACATAACCTCACACGAACAGGACCAACTTTTGGATCCCTGGAAACACAAAATCCAGGTGAAAATCAGTTTAAATCGATTTGCTCCTTTTAAAAAATCTGGGTATTTTTCGGTGAAAATCGGTAAAAACAGAAAACGCTGAGCCTTGACTAACAACATGCCTCCTCCGATACACATGGAGTCGCCAGCCGCTTCTTTTCACCTGACAGTGAGGAGTTTCACCAGGGGGGTGTAGCATGTGGGAGGATCAGGCTATTCCCCCCAGTTCCCCCTACACCTCTGAACAGTTGCCCTGACCAACCAGAGGAGGCGCTAGTGCGGCGACCAGGACACATACCCACATCCGGCTTCCCACCCGCACACACGGCCAATTCTGTCTGTAGGGACGCCTGACCAAGCCGGAGGTAACACAAGGATTCGAACCAGCGATCCCCGTGTTGGTAGGCAACGGAATAGACCACTATGCCACCCAGACACCCATGCATTTTATTTTACGCTGTTCTCTGTACTGTGATCAGAGGAAGGGTTTATTTCATAAGATTAAGAGAGAAGATTGTGATTATCAGTGACAGGCTGCGACTTAACTGCAAGAAGAAACAGTTGCCTTGTGGAATCAAACAGTGCTTGTTGTATAGGTCTGTAGTCTTATATTAGTCGCTTTTAGCTTGTATATTGTTGATAGACTTTCAGAAATTTAAAGTGTTAATCTGACAGTGATGATTCATTTATTTAGTTCATTATTTTTTCTCAATTATTCATTTAATTCATTAGATGAAGTTCAGCTCATTCGTTTTTTAAATATTGCATTGTGCATCATGTAACGAACGATTTTAGATGGTATGAGACTTACATGAAATGTTCATTCATTCATTCATTCCTTCAATCATTCATTCGTATGCTTCTCACTTGGCCTCCTCGAGCTCCTCGGTGCGCTGGATTGCATCGGTCTCATACTTGGTTCTCCACTGAGCCACCTCACTGTTGGCCTTGGACATGCAGCGCTGCAGCTCTGCTTTGGCCTCCTGCTCCTCCTCATACTGCTCCCTGAGGAGTTCACAGTCATGACGTGCCGACTGCAAACTGTGAGCTAGGGCGTTCTTTGCCTAAAATATGAAGGAAATATTTATTGACATACTTAATTTATAGGCATACAAGTATAATTGAACCCCCCAAATTGTATCCGGTCAGTTACCCCACTCTTCCGAGCCCTCCTGGTCGCTGCTCCAACCCCTCTGCCAATCCGGGGAGGGCTGCAGACTACCACATGCCTCCTCCCATACATGTGGAGTCACCAGCCGCTTCTTTTCACCTGACAGTGAGGAGTTTCACCAGGGGGACGTAGCACGTGGAGGAGGCGCTAGTGCAGCGACCAGGACACACACCCACATCCGGCTTCCCACCCGCAGACACGGCCAATTGTGTCTGTAGGGACGCCCGATCAAGCCAGAGGTAACACGGGGATTCAAACTGGCGATCCCTGTGTTGGTAGGCAACGGAATAGACCGCCATGCCACCAGGACGCCCAGTAAAATTTAACTTTTGTATTCGCTCCTGACCTTAGTTTCCTCATCCAGAAGTCTCTTCAGCTCTTCAATTTGTTGACTCCCAACAGATTTCACCCTGTTCAACTGGGAAAGAGTAGCTTCCTTTTCTTCCAGCTGCCGCGAAAGTTCTCCTGTTCATGATTTAGAGGATATGCAGTGATTTAAAAAAAAAAAATTTTGTTCTGTATATTTATACCTTACCATTGTATCTAACCCTTTGTATCTTACCATGTTCTGTTTGCAGACGAGCACTGAGTGTAGTGTTGTCACTCAGAGACTTCTGGGCTTCATCTGCCCTGGCCTTATATTCACTGCACTGGTCTTCAAGGCTCCTGCACAGTTTCTCCATGTTAGCCTGAAATATTAAGCAGTTATGAATATCAGGTAAACTTGCAATGTGTAACAATGAAGAAACATTAAGAAATATACATACTGATATTATATATAGTTGATATGTATATCCCAGCAGTCATTGGGCGGCAGGCGGGGAGACACCCTGCACAGGCCCAGTGACTGCTGGGATAAGCTCCAGCATCCCGCGACCCTGAGTAGGATAAGCAGTTTGGATAATGGATAGATGGATATAGATTCAAAAATAAAGAAATGCACTGAGCAAGTGTAAACTTAAAATAAAATTCCAGTTTTTTACCAACTGGGTCTTATTTTTGCAGTTTTTACCAGCGTGCATATCAGTTGTGTTATTTTACTCACCAGATTCATCATGTAGATTTTGGTCGTGGGACCAATGCAAGACTCAGCTTTTCAACAGTGTTTCACAGAGAAACTGAAACCTGTTCTCATTTAGACTGTGTACATAATTTCCCATTATATATGACTTCTCAGTTACACTGGACGGGTAGTTTGTGGGTTGTTGCTATTACCAACAGTGAGTGTAGGCTGCAAGTTAGACCAGGAAGTAGCTCAGCAATGCAATCTACCATTGATAATATTGGACATTTCAGATACTAACTTTCAGTTTGTACTTTTGTTTTCACTTCCAAATATTTGAATTTCGAAATTGGGTTAAATTAGACTTGTTGCTTGTGTTCACTTTCCCTGTAAGATGCCATTGTAAAGCTGTGTCCAGCAGCGGTCGAGTGTCCAAAATCTCTAAAATGAAGCTGGTGTGTAAAATTATATCATAACCAATATCTGTGATGGTAAAAACTATGAAAATAAGACCCAGATTGTAAAGAAACGGGAGCTTCCTTAAAGGATAAAAAAAAGTATAAATTTGTAATTTGTGATATTGGGCTATACAAATAAAATGGACTTGACTTGACGTAAGGCGTTTTTATCCTGTAAGCTGTGTATACCTTGCTTTTCAGAATGGTCTCTGCATTGCTGACCATGTCATCAATCTCCATTTTTAATTCACTCTTCTCCTTCTCAAGTTTCTGCTTGACTCTCTGGAGGTTGTCTATCTGTTCACCCAGTTCGGCGACACTGTCAGCCTGTTTCTTGCGCAGGGTGGCGGCGATTGACTCGTGCTGCAGGGTGGACTCCTCAAGATCACGGCGTAGTCGCTGGAACTCGGCCTCGCGCTTCTTGTTCATCTCGACCTGAGCTGCGGTGGCTCCTCCGGCCTCCTCGAGCCGCTCACTGATCTCTTCAAGTTCCCTGGAGAGATCCGACCTCTGCTTCTCCACCTTGGCCCGGGTGGAGCGCTCAGCCTCGATTTCTTCTTCGAGCTCCTCAATGCGAGCCTGCAGTAAATGTTTGATGTAAAAATTGTCTTAGAAAAAAAAGACAGCAAGGATTGCATACTGCTGCCCTATGATAGATAGATAGACAGACAGACAGACAGACAGACAGATAAACAGATAGATAGATAGATAGATAGATAGATAGATAGATAGATAGATAGATAGATAGATAGATAGATAGATAGATAGATAGATAGATAGATAGATAGATAGATAGATAGATAGATAGATAGATAGATAGATAGATAGATAGATAGATAGATAGATAGATAGATAGATAGATAGATAGATAGATAGTACAAACAAGTAAGACATACAGAATGGATTCAGATCAGTACACTGACATACTGCTGGCCTTTGTGTGCAGGTGAACCAGGAAGTACCTGAAGTTCTTTAATTTTCTTCTGTAGTTGAGTGCTGAGCACTTGTTCATCCTCAACTTTGCACTGCAGACTGCTGAGTTCAAAGTCCTTTCTGAAAAGAGGGTTAAGAATTTTACGAGTCAGCATGCACTAAAAATGTGTCATCTTCCACATTTCTGTCATTTTATAATCAATTTTCTATGAATATCAAATTTCCACAAAGATTTTTGCATTTCAATGTGCAAATTTGATATTCTTAAAATGCAGTTAGTGGTTTAGTTTCCAGTTTATAAGTTTACATTTACTTTTTCAGCCTCTCATCCATTTGTTGTCTTTCATGCTCCAGGTCCATGATGGTTTCCTGAGACAGCTTCAGATCCCCCTCGAGTTTTCTTCTGGATCTTTCCAAATCTGCACGCACCTTCTTTTCCTGCTCCAGAGACCCCTCAAGCTGGGAAGGACCAACCCCATCGTCCATTTTCATCAACGAGCAATGATTGGAAAATTGTGCAAAAGTATGTTTTGAACCAAAAACAAGTTTTGTGGTGTTGCTTGGATTTGCGATACTTACGTCATCAACCTGTTGCTCCAGCTTGATTTTGATTTTTGTGAGAGAGTTAACTTTATCCTCCTCAGCCTGAAGGTCATCCAAGGTCTGCTGATGTACCTCTTGCAAGGCCTTGATCTCCTTCGATGACTTCATCAGGTTTTCCTCCAGCGTGGTGAGTTCTTCTATCAAATTCTTCACCTTCAGAAAGAAATGTTGACTTAGTCAGAAGTGTGCCTGCTTCTATCCTGGATCAACAACAGTCAGAACTATGAGACTACTGGTTCAGCCTGCAGGAATCACCCATCCTAGTAGCCACTGAATAACTACTCCACTTGTATAACTGGTTTGTAGAGTGGCGTACTTATGCTTCCTAATCATGAGATTAGAAGATTTCTCACCTTATTTTCTGTTGCATATTTTTCCTTCTCCACCTTGGCAATGGTAAGCTCGAGGTCATCTATGTCCCTCTTGAGCTCCGAACACTCGTCCTCCAGCTTCCTCTTTTTAGCGGTGATTTCAGCATTGACTTCCTCTTCTTCCTCGAGCCTCTCAGAGAACTCTTTGACTTTGGCCTCCAGGTGTATCTTGCTCTTTATCAAGCCTTCACACCTCTCCTCAGCATCGCAGAGGTTCTCTCGCTCCTTTTAGAAGATGACAGTGTCCATTATATGACAATACGCTACGGTAGTATTATTTTGAACGATGTGACCCATTTTGGAGTAAATGATCAGGACTGTGTTACCTAGCATACATAAATACTGTTATACCTATCTTCATTCATATTCCTCTGTTTTTACTCTATTAACATTACTATTATGATCATTATTATCATTATTCTCGTGATTATTATTATTAGTAGTAGTAGTAGTAGTAATTTTGCTGTTCCGGATTTTCATATATGTAAGTATTCATTACCCTCTTTTCCCTAACCTATTTTCTGCTACAGATTAATCAGTATTATCAAATTAATATGGTCAACGTGGCTCTGAGCATCAATTTACTGCTTGAATTTCTAGATAGAGGTTATTATTAGTTGTAGTAGTAGTACTGGTAGTTGTTTTTTGTTTTTTTTTTCAATTTCCCCCCCCTTTTTTTCTCCCCAATTGTATCCGTCCAATTACCCCACTCTTCCGAGCTGTCCCGGTCGCTGTTCCACCCCCTCTGCTGATCCGGGGAGGGCTGCAGACTACCACATGCCTCCTCCCATACATGTGGAGTCACCAGCCGCTTCTTTTCACCTGACAGTGTGGAGTTTCACCAGGGGGACGTAGCGCGTGAGAGGATCACGCTTTCCCCCCCCAGTTCCCCCTCCCCCCTGAACAGGCGCCCCGACTGAACAGAGGAGGCGCTAGTGCAGCGACCAGGAAACATACCCACTTCCGGCTTCCCACCCGCAGACATGGCCAACTGTGTCTGTAGGGATGCCCGACCAAGCCGGAGGTAACATGGGGATTTGAACCGGCGATCCCCGTGTTGGTAGGCAACGGAATAGACCTCTATGCTACCTGGACGCCCTGTAGTACTGGTAGTTTTAGTAGTTCTTGTAGTAGTTGTAATAGTAGTAGTAGTAGTAGTAGTAGTAGAAGTGGTAGTAGTAGTGGTAGAAGTAGTAGTAGTAGTAGAAGTGTTGGTGGTAGTAGTAGTAGAAGTAGTAGTATTAGTGGTAGAAATAGTAGTCTTAGAAGTGGTGGTGGTAGTGGTAGTAGTAGTAGCAATAGTAGTGTAGTAGTAATTTTCCTGTTGCTCTTATACATGTAGTATAAGAGTATAAGAGCAACAGCAGTGTAATCACAGTGTAATCAGCACTATCAACCCAACATGTTGAACTCGGCTCTGAGCATCAACTTACTGCCTGAATTTGTAGATAGAGGTCATTCTTCTCCTGTACAAGCATCACCATTTTCTCCTCCAGCTCCTTCCTCCTGGCCTCGGACTTGGAGAACTCCTCTTTCATGCGTGAGAACTCCTCTTTCATGTTCTGCATCTCCTTTTCTGCTGCTGCACTTCGCAGCAGCGGCTTTATTTTGAAGAAAAGCCTCATCCAAGGCCAGTTCTTCACGTTCATGAAAGAGCGGATGTTGTACTGGATGATAAAGATGGACTCCCTGTACAACGACAAAGTAAAACGGGACATTAAATCTGTAATTTAAAACTTAACGGTATCAGAATCAGGCTTTGTTGGCCAAGTACACTTTTACACATACAATGAATTTGTCTTGGGTTGTCAGAACTCAGAACGTACTTTACATACAAACATACATACATACATACATACATACATACATACATACATACATACATACATACATACATACTACTACTACTACTACTACTACTTTCGGCTGCTCCCGTTAGGGGTCGCCACAGCGGCTCATCCGTTTCCATTTCTTCCTGTCCTCTGCATCTTCCTCTGTCACACCAGCCACCTGCATGTCCTCCCTCACCACATCCATAAACCTCCTCTTTGGCCTTCCTCTTCTCCTCTTCCCTGGCAGCTCCATATTCAGCATCCTTCTCCCAATATACCCAGCATCTCTCCTCCACACATGTCCAAACCATCTCAATCTTGCCTCTCTTGCTTTGTCTCCAAACCGTCCAACCTGAGCTGTCCCTCTAATATAGTCGTTCCTAATCCTGTCCTTCTTCATCACTCCCATGAAAATCTTAGCATCTTCAACTCTGCCACCTCCAGCTCCACCTCCTGTCTTTTCATCAGTGCCACTGTCTCCAAACCATACAACATAGCTGGTCTCACAACCATCTTGTAAACCTTCCCTTTAACTCTTGCTGGTACCCTTCTGTCCCAAATCACTCCTGACACTCTTCTCCACCCACTCCACCCTGCCTGCACTCTCTTCTTCACCTCTCTTCTGCACTCCCCGTTACTTTAGACAGTTGACCCCAAGTATTTAAACTCATACATCTTCGTCACCTCTACTCCTTGCATCCTCACCATTCCTCTGTCCTCCCTCTCAGTCACACATATGTATTCCAGCTTGCTGCTACTGACTTTCATTCCTCTTCTCTACAGTGCATACCTCCACTTCTCCAGGCTATCCTCCACCTGCATCCTACTACTACTACTACAACTACCCTACCACCCACACACATACATACATACACATGCATACATACATACATACATACATACATACATACATACATACATACATACATACATACATACATACATACATACATACATACATAAGTATACATACATCTATACTGAAATACATTATGTGCCTTCAACAGCAATGAAGGGGGAATTCACAGACCACAGGGGTGTGAAGTGTAAATGGATTATCTGCACAGCTGTCGCACAATAAGCACATTTACGGCAACAAGTGCTGTGTATGGAGCAGTGCAAGACGAAGCTGAATATGAAGCTGAATAAATAAATGATTTTAAACAGATGGAAATTATGTACAGCTATTGTCCAGCAAACATGTCATGAAGCTGAATATAAATAAATGATTATGTATGGATGATGATTATGGATGTGCCCTGTGATGGCTTGACGGCCTGTCCAGGGTGTCTCAACGCCTGCCACCCTAATGACTGCCGGGATAGGCTCCAGCATCCCCGCGGCCCCGAGAGCAGGATAAGCGGCTTGGATAATGGATGGATGAAGTATTGCTGTTGTATAGTAAACTATCAAACTTGGGTGTCCTACATTGAAAAAGAGGATGTGAGTATTTAAAGTGGGTTTCCACAGAGCGCCGGCTCGCTCTCACACACCTTTTCTTTGACATCTCCTTAAACCTCAGCCTGGTGACATAACCCCTGGCCACAGCCTGGATCCGTGTCATCAGCACCGCCAGACGTTCATCTCTCATCTCCTCCAAGAGACCCAGAAGACCAGCCTTGAAAAACACCTACGTGTGTGTGGCAGAGACATCGGCTTTACAAGCAAAAAACTGGGTACTTAATATTCACTCTGTAGAATACCACCCAGTTATGTGCAACACAAAGCACACTGGCATACTCACATCTTACAGACATTTACACACTTGCTCAGAAACACACACATATAGACAATAATACACACACACACATACCAACACACTCCTCAAACTACTGAAAAACGACTGAAATGGAATTACCTTTGTGTATCCGAACTTATACTGGGCATGGTCCACATCGATAGAGGAGAGCAGTTTCTCTGAAGCCTTTTTGCTGTCGATAAACTGCCCCTCAGGGATTGCACTGGCATTCAGGATTCTGTATCTATGAAGGGGATGGGTCTTTTTTTTGTGTTTGTGTGGAAAATTGATTTTTTTTTTTTTATATATATTCTCTCATGTGTGACACGGTTGATGTCGCGGGTCAGTAAGTAAAACCCCAGTGCATTATTTACCTCTGCCTGAAGTCTCCGTAGAGAATCCTGCTGGGGAATCCCTTCCTGCAAATCCTGATTCCCTCCAGCACACCGTTACAGCGCAGCTGGTGCAGAACGAGATGGTGATCCATGGACCCTGTGGTAGATTTTAAACTGGGTTATTCATCCATCCATCCATCTGTTCATCCATCCATCCATCCATTCATTTGATTTCACCTGGTGTCTTGGTCTCATTGGGGATAATGCATCGTACAAAGTGCGGATGTGTGGATCTGAGGTTAGCCATAAGCTTGTTGAGGTTTTCCTGTGGATGATGAAGATGTAAAAAATGGTGCCTGAAGAGGGTGACAGTTTATATTGACATGACACGTGATATGACATCTTGAATCTTACCCTGAAAAGTGCAGAAACGGTTTGGAAAGAGGAGCCCTTTTTCTTAGCATTTTTCTTAGTTGAATCTATATTTGGCCAAAAGAGAGAGAGCAGATGGATAATAGTGGGTTAGAAAAGTACTTGAGATTTTCTCATTCCAGCATTTCTAGTAAGCTGTGTGTGCAGGCTTTGCAGTGGTGCTGCAAAGGGAACTGACCATCAGCGGTGGCGTATGTGGCAAATAGCTGAGACAGCAGTTTCAGGGCGGCCTTTTGGTAAAGCTGGACCACCGTGTCGTTCAGCGGGTCCTTGTTTTTCTCCAGCCAGCCGCTGATGTTGTAGTCCACGGTGCCGGCATAGTGCACCAGAGAGAAATGGGCTTCGGCCCGGCCTTTGGACAGCTTGGGTTTCTGGAAGATGCTGTTCTTTCCAAGGTGCTGGTCATACAACTTGTTCTTGAAGGAGCCGTCAGTCGCCTTAGGAAACATGCACTCCTCTTCAAGGATGGAGAAAATACCCATCGGCTGGAGAAAGTGAAAACAAGTGAGCTATTATTTTGTTTATTTCTTTTGTTCACAGACTACCTCATCTTTCTTTTTTTTAAAGTAAGAAGTGGCATATGCATATCCTCCTGGTTTTATTTAAGTACCTGTCATATGTATTTTAAGTATCCCTTATGAAAAGTGGGATACTTTAAGTGTAATTAAAGTACACTTAAGCATAAAATGCATACTAACTTTGGGGTACTAAAAATGTGCTTCTAGGTGTACTGATATGTTATACCTTGTTATGTTATACCTTGGACTAAATTGGCCCACTTTTTAGTTTATAGAAATATGCTTTTACATGGATGCAAAGTGAACTTAAAAGTGTAGTTAGGACTGAAATGTGTACTTTTATCTGACTTACACAAATGCTAAATGTCTACTCAGAAATGTACTTCACAAGTCTCAAAGTACAACAAAAGTATAATAACAGGCATACTAATGGTGCACTGAAGTAAACTTTTTTCTTTTTTGGGGGGGGTTCCCTTTCCCCCTTTTTCTCCCCAGTTGTACCCAGCCAATTACCCCCACTTTTCCGAGCTGGCGGTAACACGGGGATTCGAACTGGCAATCCCAGTGTTGCTAGGCAACAGAATAGACTACTATGCCACCTGGATGCCCTAAACTTTTTTTTCAAAAGGATATACTGTTGGTATATGTTGATACTGTTAGACAGCCTGAGAAGGACAACTCTCTCCCACCTCATCCTGAGGAGAGAGGAGGCCGATCTCTGGACTTGATGGGACACTGAATCCCACGTCAGTAGAGATACAGGGTAAAGGCTTTGTGATGCGTAGGTATGATTACATGGTTCTGACATGGACTCACAGCTTGGAAAGCGCTGACTTTGTGCAGGGCTGGACATGGAGGGACATGTCAAACCAATATAAACCAGCTCATGTTTTCAGCTGAGGCAACAAGTCAACTGAGTAAATGTTCCCGTGGTGAGGAACCCGGCTGGTGTTTGCTCCTACGACAGGTCAGCCTGCTCTCTTTAAAGCAGAATCTCTGCTTTTCCTGCTGTCTCCTGCATGTTCCAGAAATAAAGAGCTCCCAACAGTACGTGGCGTTAAAAGGCGATGGTATGTACCTTCTCAATGAGCTCAATGCAGGCCGCCAAGTCCATGCCAAAGTCAATGAACTCCCACTCGATCCCTTCCTTTTTGTATTCCTCTTGCTCCAACACGAACATGTGATGGTTGAAAAACTGTTGCAGCTTCTCGTTTGTAAAGTTGATGCACAGCTGCTCCAGGCTGTTCATCTGCATTGGGTACAAACAAGGCTCAGCGTTTTCGGTTTTTATTTTTCAAAGCCATCCAGCTCGCCAAATTTCGCCACAAGAGGACACTGTTACATAACCTCACACAAACAGGAACAACTTCTGGATCCGTGGAAACATAAAATCCGGGTGAAAATCAGTTTAAAAATCTGGGTATTTTTCGATGAAAATCGGTAAAAACCGAAAACGCTGAGCCTTGGGTATAAACAATACATCATCAGTGACGTTATTTGCATTCAATCGAGAAAAAAAGAGGATGTTTTCTTTTATTTATTTTTTTTAATCTTGGGTCAATATTCACCTCAAAAATCTCAAACCCCGCAATATCCAAGACACCAATAAAATGCTGCCTTGGCAGTTTGGTGTCGAGCTGCTGGTTTATCCTGGTGACCATCCACAGGAACAGCTTCTCATACACTGCCTTAGACAGGGCACCCATCGAATTGTTCACCTGCAAATAAGAAAGACACACTTCATGAGAAATGTAATGCACTGAGTATAAAGGAATTGTACTTACAGGTGTAGAAACAACACACTGCACCTGCTGGACGGTTTGCCCTTTGGTAACATATTCGTTCCCAACCTTCACTCTGGGGTAACACAGGGCTTTCAGCAGGTCGGCAGAGTTTAGGCCCATGAGATAAGCGACTTTGTCAGCCACTATTGGATGTACACGTACATATATAACAAGAAAAAGGTTACACTGACTACATCTGTTTGGTACGGTCACATATACAGTATGTTTGTTGAGCACACACACACCCATAGACATCAGCACTGCGGGTTTTGAGGAGCTTGAGCACCCCAAATATTTTTTTGGGGTGCTCAGTTGTACCCGGCCAATTACCCCACTCTTCCAAGCCGTCCCGGTCATTGCTCCACCCCCTCTGCCGATCCGGGGAGGGCTGCAGACTACCACATGCCTCCTCCGATACATGTGGACTCACCAGCCGCTTCTTTTCACCTGACAGCGAGGAGTTTCACCAGGGGGACGTAGCGTGTGAGAGGATCACGCTATTCCCCTCGGTTCCCCCTCCCCACCGAACAGGCGCCCCAACCGAACAGAGGAGGTGCTAGTGCAGCGACCAGGACACACACCCACACCCGGCTTCCCACCCGCAGACGCGGCCAATTGTGTCTGTAGGGACGCCCGACCAAGCCAGAGGTAATTGCTGGTTTGAATCCCTCAAACCAGCGATCCCCGTATTGGTAGGCAATGGAATAGATCGCTATGCCACCCGGACGCCCTCCAAATATTTTTGCCCACAATCCTTCCCTTCAAAAAAAAAAAAAAAAAAAAGTTTAGCCAAATCAAACAGACATTCTTAAATAGCCAGCTGTCAAATAAAACAAACCAAATACACGACGCATGATTTTACCTTTGACTTTACCAACTTTTGACCAAGGCCACGCTACGTACGCCTTCCACTTTTGCCAAGAAATTTGAGAAACGTCAGACTGCTGGCTTTCAATGGTGTACCTTGTCCATTAAATATCAACAATGTTCAGAACTACACTTTCTCATGGGTAGGCATAAAAATAAAAGTTGTTCTTGAGTGTTAGTGTGTGGAAGGGTCGTCTGTATGTACCCATTTTATTTTCATGACGGTATTTAAACCTCTTAGGGAGAACATGGGAAATAAGCAAGCTGTATGTGCTTTTACATCTCTCTTTCTAGATGAGCACCCACAACCATTTTCATTATTAGCTGCCTATGCACACATGTAATTTGATCGTATGTGTATGTTATATATGTTGTGCATGTTGAAGGGGGTCCTCCACCCTCTTTGAGAATGATGCTTGTGATGTTGTGAGCATATAGCACACAACCCCATCCACCTTAAGCGCCTGCAAAACCCAGATGGGCTTGAAATCAGGCTCAAAGAAGCAGCAGAAACAGAAACAGTGTCACCTTCAGTGCCATCGGGCTCGGCCTGCTCTTCTCGCTGCTTCTGCTTGAACTTCATGTTGCCGTTATGCATCACAGCACCGGTCAGCTTGTAGATGCCCAGCTTCTCCTCCATGTTGAAGCCCAGGATGTCAATGGCACTCTGGGACAAAGACACATGGTGGAGTGTGACCTTTAGTTAAGTATAGTGTGGTTCACTTTAGCTTAGCTTAGTTTAGTTTAGTTAAGTTCGGTTTAGTTTAGTTTAGTTTATCTAAGCTGTGTTGAGTTGAGTTTAGATTAGTTTAGCTCTGTTCAGTTCACTTTAGCTTAGTTTAATTTTGTTAAGTTCAGCTCAGTTTAGTTTAGTTTAGTTTGGTAGATTGAGCGGTGTTTAGTTAAGTATAGTGTGGCTCAACTTAGTTTATTTTAGTTTCATTAAGTTCAGTTTCATTAAGTTCAGTTCAATTTAGCATAGTTTAGCTTAGCTTAGTCTAGCTGAGTTGACTTTAGTTAGTTTAGTTCATTTTAGCTTAGTTTAGTCTAGCTAGTGTGACGCCCACAATATGTGTGGTCACATGTAATGTATGTTGTTATGTTGTTTATTTATTTTCTTTGGTTATATCATTATTATATTAATAATATGCTTCTTATTCCACTGTGAGCCATTATGGCAATAATACTCCCTTTGCTGAAATACAGGGACTGGTAAGGTTTCAGCCTCGCCAGGAGGTGGCAGTGTGGTGCTTTTGTCCCCCCCCCCCCCCCCCCCCAAGGACTGATGGACCTTCGCGATTTCCTTACAAAGCTGAGGAACGCTGAACCAGGAAACACTGCATGGCCTAATTATTTCTTTTTATCCTGTTTAACAGGAATACTTATCTGTATACATGTTCTCAAGCCAGAGAAGTGTAACACTAGCTTAGTTTAGCTTAGCTTAGTCTAGCTGGGTTGACTTTAGTTAGTTTAGTTCATTTTAGTTTAGTTTAGTTCAGTTTACTTCAGTTCCGCTCAGTTAACTTCAGTTCACTTTAGTTTAGTTTAGTCTAGCTTAGTTTAGTTTAGCTTAGTTTAGTTTAGTACAGTTTGTTTGATCTAGTTTAGTTTATAGTTTAGTTAGTTAATAGCAAAAGAGGCCTCTGTGATTCCTCAAACCATATTTTGAGATGTATCCCATACCAATATGTCTCAATTTGTCCTAAAAGTGTACTCACATCCGTGGCCATCAGCTCCTCTGTATCATTGATGCTTAGCACAGTGATCTCACCCTGGCTGATAAAAGGGTAGTCGTATGGATTGGTGGTTATGAGCAGCATTTCTGAAACAGAAGAGAACATTAATACCACTGTCAAGGGTGAATATCCAGATGTGTCAGTTTAGCACATACTGCAGCTTTTATTTTCCTGCAAATGCTTTGCTATTTCAACATTTCTGTAAGCATCACTGAAGTTTTGACACTATATCAATGAGGGGCACTGTAATTCACATTTACACTTTGCGAAAAGCAAATTTACCGATTAAATCTGGCTTCTTGTTTGACAAGATCTGATAAAAGATGTGATAGCTCCGCTCTGCCGGAAGCTGAAAAGTTACCCTGGATTTTTCCAGAAGGTCTAGATGTAAACATGAAAATAAATTAGAGGGATAAAAAAAGAATTGTTATACTTGAAATCAAAAGCAGTAAAAATACAATTACAATACAGTGCACAAACTTACAAGTTTCAATATCAGCTGATGCCAGCTTCCCCTTTGTTCCAAAGTGGATGCGAATGAATTTTCCCTTGGATTGAAAGTCATCATTATTATTATTATAATCATCATCATCATCATCATCATCATTATTATTATTATTATAGTGAAGAAGAAGAAGAAGAAGAAGAAGAAGAAGAAGAAGAAGAAGAAGAAGAAGAAGAAGAAGAAGATAGTTAACTTAATTTCAGGTGAAATGTTGCACTAGCCAATGTAGACTTACAAAACGAGAAGAGTTGTCATTTCTCACAGTCTTGGCATTTCCAAAAGCCTCCAGCAGTGGGTTGGCCTGGATGATTTGATCCTCCAGAGTGCCCTGTCCAAAAAAAAAAAAAAGACAAATTCATGTATGGAAGCAACTGATCTGAGTTCACACAGGAGTATTTGCAACACAGTAATTGTATTTGCATCAGATCACTACGTTGTTGCATTAAGCCAGAAGAAGAGTGAACCTTCATTCTACCACTGGCAGCGCTCTCCTTCTTACTGGAGTCACCGATGGATGCAATTGTTGCAAAATATTGGATGACACGCTTTGTGTTCACAGTCTTCCCGGCACCAGATTCTCCACTGCCAGAGTTTAAAGGAAACAGAATGTGATGAGGGGTTGTGATTTTAAGTAAACACTTGCAGCAGACAGCATTATGAGATAGAAATTAACAATATTTTGTTCCAGCATCGACATCGCAATGTATGCATGTGCAAAAGTCCCACTGCAAAAGATCTGCCAGCCTAAATGGGCCCATCAGTTGCATTATACCAAAAACTTCTATACTGTTTGATAGAAAACAAAAACTGGAACGGTCACTTGAAAGAGAAAGTTATATTTATTTATTCAAAAACCAATCAGCAAGCTGTATTGCTTCGGTCATTCCAAAGACGTTTGTAATGCTAGAGCTTTATATTTTTTGCAATAAAATGTTAAATTAGGGCAACATGGTGGTGCAGTGGTTAGTGCGGTCGCTTCACAGCAAAAAGGTCCTGGGTTCGAGCCTCAGGGTAGTCCACCCTTGGGAGTCGTCCCGGGTCGTCCTTTGCGTGGAGTTTGCATGTTCTCCCTGTGTCTGCGTGGGTTTCCTCCGGGGGCTCTGGTTTCCTCCCACAGTCCAAAGACATGTAGGTCAGGTGAATCGGGCAGACTAAATTGCCCCTAGGTGTGAATGTGTGTGTGTGTGTTGCCCCTGTGTGATGGCCTGGCAGCCTGTCCAGGGTGTCTCTCCGCCTGCCACCCAGTGACTGCTGGGATAGGCTCCAGCATCCCTGCAACCCTGAGAGCAGGATAAGCGGTTCGGCTAATGGATGGATGGATGTTGAATGACATATGTTGTCATGTTAAGCCCCTTACGTGAGTTTGAATCTTTAAAAGTACTGCAATTTTTCAAACTGCGGGGCAGTGACAGGAATCTTCCTGTATTCTCCTGAATCCTTTTCCAGACACCAGTTCTTCAGTCATTCACAGATGAGACCGAGTCCATGAGAAATATTGTGTTCATCACGGACTAGCCTGGACAACTCTTGTTTTCCTTTAATATCGCAACACGTGTCACATAAAATGAAAAACATTGAAATTTCAGTTTTTTGCCCTATCGTGAAACTATACTCACGTGATCAGGATGGACTGGTTTTCACGATCTATCAAAAAATAAGCAGGACTTTGTCAGACCTCAGTGTAGCTAAGGCAAAAACAGCACACTGCTCTGTGATAGCTGGACATTTGCTTTATCACACGTCTTACCTGTGAGCATGTACTGGTAGGCGTTGTCAGAGATGGAGAAGATATGGGGTGGGACTTCCTGCCGCTTTTTCCCGCGGTACCCCGCCACTACCTCTGGGTTGTAGACTGGAAGCCACTTGTAGGGGTTCACCGTCACACAGAAAAGGCCTGAGTAGGTCTGCAAAATGTTGTAATGAAAACACTGTAAAAATGGTGCATCTGTACAAGTATGACAAGTCTTAAATCAGAAATATCTTTCCTAGGGCGTCCGGGTAGTGTAGTGATCTATTCCGTTGCCCATCAACACAGGGATCAGCGGTTCGGATCCCCGTGTTACCTCCGGCTTGGTCGGGCGTCCCTACAGACACAACTGGCCGTGTCTGCAGGTGGGAAGCCGGATGTGGGTATGTGTCCTGGTTGCTACATTAGCGCCTCCTCTGGTCAGTCAGGGCACCTGTTTGGGGGTAGGAGGGACTAGGGGGAATAGTGTGATCTTCCCACACACTACGCCCCCCTGGTGAAACTCCTCACTGTCAGGTGAAAAGAAGCGGCTGGCGACTCCACATGTATGGGAGGAGGCATGTGGTAGTCTGCAGACCTCCCCGGATAGGCAGAGGGGGTTGAGCAGCGACCGGGAGGGCTCGGAAGAGTGGGGCAATTGGCCGGGTGCAGTTGGGGAGAAAGGGGGGGGGTAGAGAAATGTCTTTCCTTGTGTCATTAATCATTTACTTATCAAGAACTGACAATATAAGATTATTACGGATGCTGCAATACCACATTTTCACTGCTGATACCAAATCCGTGTACGGATCTTTGAGTATCCCCGATACCGATAGTACCGATCTGGTCCATTACTTTAGCTGAACAGTGCAGACTTAGATCATTAGTTTTGGGTCATTGGGCAAAACAATTGAGATAGAAACAGTTTTTTGTTTTGTTTTTTTACCATTAAAGAAATAAGGCTTCCATGTGCCAAAATGCAGTAAATGAAGCCATTTTGCTTTTACTGCAAATAAGTCCTGTTACCCAGGACGCCTTGGATAAAATCCTCAACACCAACACTCCAGTTTAGCCTGGTGTCGACCAGATGTCTGATAGATTATTTGTTATGATTTAGGAATAGTTCTCTTGTTTTTTTCATCCTAAAAGTCATTTATGGAAGTACAATAAGAAAGGGTGTTTTTTTTTTGCTGAAAACTGCTTCAAGTGGTTTTATCTAATAACTGCATGATTGCTTGTTCAGTTTAATCAATCAATTTGATTAGACAAGAAAGAATATCTCAAAATCAATGTAATTTAACTTGTTTCCAGTCTTTCGGGTGAGCATGTGATTTTACCTGGTTTCCAGTTGAAATATCTTAAGGCCCCGTCACATTAGTTTGCTTGTTTCGGGATTTTCTGACTTGAACATCCTGAACTTTGTCTGAATTGTGACATGGCGTTTTGCAGTGTTAATACACAGATAATAAAGTGTGTGTTTTGAGCATCACAGAGCTGACATGTGATCTGTTCTATGTCACAAAAACGGCCCAGAGTTGTGTCTATGTCTGGGTTTGACTAATTGGACAGTAACTGGAGAGTAACTGGGAGTAACTGGAGTGTAATTGGAGAGTAACTGGAGAGTAACGAGCGTAACTGGAGAGTAACTGGAGCATAACTGGAGTGTAATTGGAGAATAACTGGAGTGTAATTGGAGAGTAACTAGAGAGTAACTGGAGCGTAACTGGAGTGTAACTGGAGAGTAACTGGAGTGTAATTGGAGTGTAATTGGAGAGTAACTGGAGTGTAATTGGAGAGTAATTGGAGAGTAACTGGAGTGTAATTGGAGAGTAATTGGAGAGTAACTGGAGTGTAATTGGAGTGTGATTGGATCAGGTTTTTATGCTTACGTAGATCATCCAGGCAGCGTAGCGCTCCTTGAGATTGAAGAGCACAGCAGGCTCATGGAGATGGGTCAACATGGCCATGTCCTCAATCTTGTCGAATTTAGGAGGGTTCATGGGGCGAATGTCATCCTGTGATACGACCACAACCTAGAAAAGAAAATTAAATGAAGAAAAAAACTACTAAAAAAAGGTTGGCATGCAGACGAATGACAGAAAACTGAATGTCAGCCTATCTATCTATCTATCTATCTATCTATCTATCTATCTATCTATCTATCTATCTATCTATCTATCTATCTATCTATCTATCTATCTATCTATCTATCTATCTATCTATCTATCTATCTATCTATCTATCTATCTATCTATCTATCTACCTGTCCGTCCGTCCGTCCGTCCGTCTGTCCGTCCGTCCGTCCATGTGTGTGTGTGTGTGTGTGTGTGTGTCCGTCCGTCCGTCCATCCGTGTGTGTGTGTGTGTGTGCGTGTCTGTCTATCTATCTATCTATCTATCTATCTATCTATCTATCTATCTATCTATCTATCTATCTATCTATCTATCTATCTATCTATCTATCTATCTATCTATCTATCTATCTATCTATCTATCTATCTATCTATCTGTCTGTCTGTCTGTCTGTCTGTCTGTCTGTCTATCTGTCTATCATTTGGTCAGTCAGTGCATCATTCATCCATTGGTTTGCAGTTTCAGGTTAGAATTTATTCTTTGTATTAAAACAGAAAACACGTGCTTGTTCACCGACCTTTCCATCCCCAGTTTCCACAGTAACGTTGGAGCCATCTTGGCCCCTGATTTTTCCTTTTACATACTCCTGCTTTGGGTCCGCCACATAGACAGCTGTTTTGGCATCAAACTGCTTGTTCTGGGCCGCGATCCGCTCCCGCTCCGGCTTGCGGAGGTACGGGGCGGCCACCCCAAATATTTCCATCTCAGCATCACTCATTTTCTACTGCTGTAGGACAGAGACATGTCATTACCCTCCTTCCCACTGGATCTCTGATCGACTCGGAGAAACACAGAAAAGCAAACAGCCCAGACATCAACCAAAAAATGGAAGCCAACTTAATACTGGGGCAGAGTACTTACCCGGCCGGGTGCACCAAGCACAGTGACAGATGGATGAAATCCTGCAGGTTTTCAGCACCCGTCAACACAACTGACCCCTCTCTGTCGTCGTAATTGTTTTCAGTCTTGACTGAATGCCTCAAACACACCTCGCACTAACAAGACGTTGACAGCTTTTATATGAGATGGACGCAACGTTGTCGCCGTCGCTTGACATCTCCTCCTATATTTGGCCAGAGATCAAATCTAGCTTACATGCCACCTTTGGAATAGACAAGTATGTCCATTTTGTATTTTGAACTGTCTATGTATAGCTGTATTGTGTCACTTTTAAACAGTTTCAATTGTAAGCCTCCAGCCTGCCCATTAAAAAGCAATGATCACTAAGGACAACCAGCTTAGGGGGCTTTGGGTCCCGACAGGGCAGGCCTCATTTTCTGGGATCAGGGAAGATTAGGTCTGTTGGTGCATTGCTTAAATTCTGACGTTGGCTGTCTGGCGACTGGGGTGCGTGTACGTCTATGGGTGTGTGTTGAGAGAAACAGTTAACACAGTCCAGATACAGACCTGTTTCTGTTCATTCATGTTCAACAGAGAAAAAAACACAAGTTTCTCTCCTACAAGTGTCATGACAAAACTCCACTTCTGGTTCACTACTATTTGCAAGAACACGCTTGTTGGCCTTTACAGTAAAAATACACACTGGCATGTCTGGAGAGGAATGAAACGTGTCCACAGTCTCGCTAAATCTCCTTTTTCCCCATCCACAGTGTCTTTAAGCAGTCTCAGGCCAATGCACGCCGTGTGTTTATAATACAGCACAGACTGCTCATCTTTTTTTATCTTCTTAACCTGGCATTGGTCCATCTGACACAGAAATGACAGCCAGACCTGCTTCATCAGTAAAACAAACTATTGGGACCTCCTGTCCAAGCATGCCCGAGAGACCAATCCAGATAACAGGGATAACAATGAATCCATAAATGCCCAACAAATCCATTTGAAATCCTTTGAGAGGATTTCTATTAATGTGTCTCAATTGCCTGTGTCAATATAGCACAAGTATGTGCCGCAACTGCAGCGTGTGTCCCCGCAGAGTGATGCCTGAGATGATGGGGAGCTTTGCTGAGGGCCTGCAGCGTATTTAGAGCCGTCCACTTCATCTTCTTTCCATGAATGGAAGGCCCGTCTCTTCATTTAGTGTCTACGTTAGACCCGCTTTTCATCTCAGCCGTCCATCCAAACCACTGGAAGTTGTTCGGTTGACGGTCTTGATACTTAACCACGATCAAACCTGAAGTTGTGTTGTTATGTCACAGGAGACGCGCCTGTGGTTGAGCGTTGCCTTCATTCTGGAGTGTTGTGGTCATGCAGGCGAAAATATTAAATATGATTCGAACATGAAGTATTAGAGCAGAATATAAAATACACAACATTTCTCTTGGTGTGCTTCAGACTGCCCGGAGCGTTAAGAGGGCCGGCCCTCCACTTGACGAGTCAAATAGAGTCGGGACTGTTGTTCAAGGGAGAAAACTGCACAACCTTCTTGGCGCTAAGCTACAGTAAATGGAAATGGACTGCATCTTGAAATAACCCTTTTCTAGCCTAACGACCACTCTAAGTGCTCTAAAGGTGTACGCCTCACGTTCACCCATACGTTGATACACTGATGTTGGAGGCTGCCATGCAAGGTGCCAACCTGCTCATCAGGAGCAGTTCAGGTTCAGTGCCTTGCTCAAGGACACTTCAACACGCTCTCTGCAGGAGCCAGAGATCGAACCACCGGCCTTCCGATTGCTAGACGGCCCTTATGTCTAGGGAATATATTGATGTAAATATGGATATTGTCTCATGAGCCTAATTCTGGGGGGGTTCTGGTAATATGGTCCATATCCATATCCATAGCGTTTGTGGTTGTGTCAGGACGGGCATCCGACGTAAAACTTTACCAAATCATTATGGGGATTGAGAAGACCATACCGGATCGGTCGAGGCTCCATACCGGATCGGTCAAGGTCCGGGTTAACAACGGCCACCATTGGTGCTGTGCCCTCACAGGGTACTGATGGAAACTGTAAAATCCGCTGTGGTGACCCCTGAGAAACAGGGAACCACCCGAAAGAAAGAAAGAAAGAAGAAGTAGTATTAGTAGTAATAGTAGTATTAGTAGTAGTAATTCTGGTAATATGGTGATATAACTTCGATATTGCCATTTCCTGGTCTTAAAGGCTGCATTAAGTAAAGTGAAAGTACAAATACATCACGTTATCTGCATTGAGGTATTCAGTCAAGACATATGTGATTTTGTCAGTATCGCCCAGCCCCAGTTTCAACACACCCCTTTAAGCACGGTCAAAAGAAATATCACTAAATATTTCCGTCTTTTTAATCGGCCCTAATTTAGCCTCAATCAATACGTTTAGTGGCGTCTTTTTCAATTGATCTGCCAGTTGCCAACGGTGATGACCCTCAGTGGAGCAATAAGAGGTCAACAACACAGCAACTGACAACCACAGAGCTGCAGTAACAGACACAACTGCATGAGTGTGAGAAGATGGTGGCGCAAACTCACGTTCGCAGCTGCCTCACCCAGTAGCGGTGTGGGAAGATGGCGGCATGAATTTACGCTTGCAGCGGCCTCACCCAGTGCCGTCCATGCAGTGTCTTTGTCTGCGTCTGGGTTTGTGTCTTCGTCTGATGGCTGGGAGAGCTGGCGTTGGATCGGCTGGGGGAGACTGGTCTGCTGCATCTGGTGGGCCCAGGGACTGCGGCCCTGCCCGAAGCTACGCCCGAAGAGGAAAACCCAAGGATGGTCTGACAGGATGCGGAAGCAGGGCAGGCTAAGCTAACTGCTAGCCCATCCCATGCAGGCCGGCAGTTCCGACAGTCATCCTGGCTGGCGTTCGCTCTTGTGGACAGTGAAAAAAAAAGTTTTTTTTAAAATATATTTTTGTAGTTTTTTTTTTTTTTTTTTTTAGTTTGGATATATGTGTTCTTGTAGGTTTTGGATATGTGTTTTTGTCTTCGTGTTGCACTGCTGTGGGCTGGGGGGAAACGACAAATGTTCCTGATCCCTGATGAGTCCAAGACTGAACCCACAGTCTTCTCATAGACCCTTCAGAGACCTGCTATTTTCCTTCACGTGAGCCTCTCTGAGATCTACTGGGTGTTCGGAAACTGGAAAGAGATGTTTAAAGCTGTTGTTATTCACAGGCTGTAAAAAGGCCCCTCTGGCAGTGAATCAGACACCCTAATTGGTGCTGATTTGATGGAGCCTTAATGTCACTTGAAGCTCTGGCAACAGCTGCGGGTCTAACTCGGTGACACTCCTACTGGGCGGCGGCGGCGGCACACAGGGGCGAAGGTCTCAAGGACACGGTGAGGCCATTTGCATGAATTCGAAGGTCAGGGAGAAGAGAGGGAAGATTGCTTGGGGGAAAATCCCCATCAGCTGGTTGTGTCTGAGAGACAGATGCCTTTGCCTGGTGGAAAATAGATCTGATGGCGGGGGCATCTGCCCAGGATTAGGGGAGAGTCAATGGTGGGGGGGAAAGCAGACATGCCTTGGAATAAGGCAACTGCAGACTACTAATAATCTACACTGCAACAAAAAATATTTACTAATCTATCCCATATTATCTCGTTATAGCCCATATTATCACATTTATAGTGTTCGGCTTCCAACTTTTGTTTTTGACATTCGAAAGACCTGCAAACGGGGGAAGATTATTTCACTTGTTTACCATGCAAGCTTTTCTCAGCCATGATCTTTTTCAGTTAAGCGATGTTTTCTTGATACTCGCTGAGTGAAACGTCTCATCCAAAATATTTTCACTCATTTTAATAGACACTATTTTCATTTAAGGCAGCAGTGCCCAGAGTTTTTCATGACGTGATCCACCAGTGGAGATACTTTTTTGGCCCGGGACCCATAAACTCTCATTAGCTACCTGTCAAAAAGCAAGATAATGAACAGTCCTCTTTGTGCTGTTCACCAATGCACAATTCCCCGTATCACCGTTCAGTCATGGCCTACTGACGCCGAAATAAAACAAACAAGGCTTGTCAACACTAAATTATTTTAGTGATATTTTGCAATACAATTACATTATTTGTCTGCATTGACACAAAAAGTATGAAAAAAGTTAATTAAGATAAATGTTATGGCCAAAAATAAAGTTGTTTATTTTGGCCAACCTGTGACCCATCCAGCCCCCTGCTGCAACCCATGGGTTGAAAACCAGTGACTTGAGAAAAATAAGTTTCTAAGCCCTTCTGTTTGTTGATTTATGATGGACAGCGGAGCTGCAGGGGAAGGACCATGTGCTCCGTCCAGGCGCTGGCTTGTTGAGGTCACTGAGACAAGTTGTGTAGCTTTTTTTGACTTCTGCAAGAAGTGAAAAGCAACCCTCTTTGACTCACAGATGCATCGTTCCCTGTTGTAATGCAGCAGCAGCTCAGGAACACCTAGTTTTTCACTAGCCTGTTTCCACAGGACAAACAATGGGTGTTGTGGCAGAAACCACACATGAAGAAATCAAGACTGATCAGCAGCTGTGTCTTCATCATATTTTTTGCGAGACCAGAGATCCAAATCACGAAAATGTCTGATATAAGGGGCAGAAAATGACAGCACACTGACAATAAGGTCAAATTCAGCACAGTGGTGATGATGATTATGAATCAGTATGGAGTGTATATTCTCTGGAAAGGCTTCAGTCGAGCAGTATAGGCAGCCAACCAGTTAAGTTTTTTTTTTTTTGTTAGACCAAAATTATTTTTATTACTTTGTTGTCTGTGGAATGAATTGTTTGATAAAACACTGAATCTGAACGTGATACAAGGACAATACACGGACAAAACAGACGTGATTTCCATTTTCAGGCATAATTTCAAAGACCGTGAATGGACCACTGCAATGCAAAGTCGTGCATACTGAACAGTTCAGTGTTTGTGGCAGAGACAGACACACTCCACTGAGAAGCTCTGAAGAGAAATGATGAAGAGACCGCTGGAGAAAAACAAAAATGTCCAGGGCCCTAAACATGAAAAAGGGGCTCAGTTCAACACTTTGGCCCAGAGTCCCAAATATGAAGAATCCTAAGCTTTCTTGCCTTTGCTGATCCTGAGCAATATGACGTCAAACAGTTTGGATGACAGCATAAGTCATGCAGCAGAATATGGCCCATTTTCAATTCAGACGGGAATGTTATACTGCAGACACTTTGACATCATACCAGCAGGTGTACCAGCAGAATAAATATATATGATGCCCATACCAAAAGCTGTGTTTTTTTTTTCTTTTTCAAATCAGATTTCAAGTGCACACAAGGAACCCCGAAGCAAGCTTTCAGTCAGTCAGTTCTTCAAAACGGGATCAGGTATGCCCCTTACTTCCCCTTTTTATACTTTCTCATGTGTGCCGCAATGGAATTTGTAATCTCCACATTTCTTTTGTTCTGTCCAAAATACTCGACAAACTCTCCATCAGGGCCCAACAGATACATGATGATGGTGTGATCAACCTAAAGACAAAGAGGGAGATGTTAATTTGGACCCTGATGCTCACCCTAAAAGGCAAATATAAAGGGGGGCTATCATTATCACATACAGTATAACTAACACTGGAGCATAGGGTGACTCACAATATAGTCGTTGTCTTCGTCCTTTGGGCCCTGACTGTAATAGACTCTGTAGGCTCGGGAGACCTGCTCGATCTGTGCCATCGTCCCCGTCAGGCCGATCAGTTTCGGTGAAAACTCTATAAAATATGTTGCACATCAGTTAGAGCTTAAGTGATAAAGCACGAAGGTGAACTGTGCAACAGAAAACGTGTTTGCAAGTAAAGCTTGTCTTAAGTGTTTTGTACCTTTGACGTATGTAGCTAAGGCCTCGGGCGTGTCTCTGTCAGGATCAATGGTGATAAGAATGGGCGTCAGGTTTGGGAGAGATTTTATCTCATCTGTAGAAAGCCATAAAAGAGCAGGAAATCTGGTGAAAAAAGGCCACTTTAAATTTGAATGCATTAAAAGGGAAGCTTGTTTAATCATCACTTCATTAATATGCATTTGTAATTTTTTTTTTATTATATCAAATTATATGTGATGTTTTTGGGCAACCAGGGACAAGGAATATCTTTGTATGTGTAGACCAACTCAGTCATGAAACTGATCCTGGTAAAAAAAAAAAAAAAACTGTCAGTAATAGACCTTAGGGTAATACCTATTGCATCCACCACTTCAATCATCTTCTCGATTTCATCTGGACAGATGTCAGGGCAGTGTGTGAATCCAAAATAGATCAGAACCCACTGGTCCAAGAAGTCCTCACTCTTGGTGGGTTTGTTGTTGTGATCGATGAGGGAGAATGGACCTCCAATTGCTGGCCTTCCTATTGACTTTGTCCTTTCTTTTTCAATCACTTCAACCCAAAAACAAGCAAAAAAAGAAAAAGAAAAAAAAAGAAAAGGCGAACAACAGTTAAATTACAAAAGAATGATTTTCCTTCACAATTTACGAGTTAACTAAATGTTAAACTCAAATTAGTTCAATTAAAATGATCAGCGCCCTGTAAGAAAGGAATTCTCAATGCGAGAATATCAAATGAATAGTATATTATCATCTTCAGTAATTTCACTATTTAGGTAATTCACACATACATCATATGTATGTGTGAATTAACTTATGAAATACTTACATTCTTCCTTTTGTTTTTTTAAATATTTCATCCCTCCAAGAAGGGCTCCTCCAAGAGCAAATGTTATTGCAAGAGATTTCCAAGTCACAGGCTAAGGAGAAAAGACAATGACAAAACATTCAGAGAACTTGGAAACCTGTTTCTTTCTTCTTCAGTTCATCTGGACACAACGCTTGACAGAAACGTTTCAAATCTAAACTGACTGCAGTTATCCCCACCCTTATAAACCGGGGGGGGGGGTAGGAGTACATCTTTCGCCATCTTACAATGCTGATTGCAAACAATCCCCAATCCTCTCTGAACACTGTATTGCCACTGTATTGCCACTGTATTGCTCATAAGGTTGGGGATACCTGCAATCACTTTAGACTGAAGAGGTCACTTATGCCCCTTTTCCACTGCATGGTATTGGCTTGACTCGACTCTACTCTATTCGACTGACTTTACTTTTGGGATTTTGTTTTCCACTGCAGATAGTATCCCCTCACGTCGAAGCCCCGCTGGTCATTTGTGGGCGCGTTGACTAGTTTTTTTTAAAGATTTTATTTATATTTAAATAAATATAAATGAATAAATATTTACATTTCATCCATTATCTTAACCGCTTATCCTGCTCTCAGGGTCGCGGGATGCTGGAGCCTATTCCAGCAGTCATTGGGCGGCAGACAGGGAGACACCCCGGACAGGCCACCAGGCCATCACAGGGCCCACACACACACACACACACACACACATTCATACCTAGGGACAATTTTAGCACAGCCAATTCCCCTGACCTACATGTCTTTGGACTGTGGGAGGAAAACGGAGCCCCCGGAGGAAACCCACGCAGACACGGGGAGAACATGTAAACTCCACACAGAGGACGACCCACCAAGGTTGGACTATCCCTGGGCTCGAACCCAGGACTTTCTTGCTGTGAGGCGACCGCGCTAACCACTGCGCCGCCTTGCCGCCCATATTTATATTTATATTTTATTTATTTATAATGGTATTTTCATGTCACCTTTTAGTATCAGCTCAGCTCACTTGGAACCTCGATGAAGGTGGTACCAAAAAAGTACCTGGTACCAGGTACTATCCCTAACTATTGCCCAATGGAAAACCAAAAAAAGCGAGTAGAGTCAAGCTGGTACCATGCAGTGGAAAAGGGGCATTAGATGAGTGAGGAAATGTTTCTGTCAATAAACGCTATGTCCAGATGAATTGATTCAACCTTTAAATCCTGTTATTTCTAGCTTTGTTAAACAGAAGCAAATAAACATCAGGCCTTGTGGAGCAACATCATGTTGGCTGTTCCTTAAACTGATTCACCATTGTAATGCTGACCAACAGATTTCACATACACTGAAACTAGTGCTGCACCAAGACGTATTTTGAAATCTTAACACGGTTACGATGAGCCTGCTCAGGTCTCCTGAAATGGTCTTTGTACCTCATGTTTATCTGTGCATTTTCACTTCATGTGAAGTGCGCTGCATTACGTGTAAAAAATGTGCTTGATGTAGTTTAACTGATAGATTGAACTCATATGACACGTCATGTCCAATCTGGGGGCTCTCACACTTTATGGGTATGGCAAGCTATTTTAGGTTAAAAAAAACAGCTTTTAAAATGCCAGTTAATTCTATTCTATTTGTCAATATAAAAATCCAATTTTAACTGGTTAAAATACCAGTTGTTATCAGAAAGTTAGGAGACAAAGCACGAGAGGCAAGATTGAGACGGCTTGGACATGTGTGGAGGAGAGATGCTGGGTATATTGGGAGAAGGATGCTGAACATGGAGCTGCCAGGGAAGAGGAGAAGAGGAAGGCCAACGAGGAGGTTTATGGATGTGGTGAGGGAGGACATGCAGGTGGCTGGTGTGACAGAGGAAGATGCAGAGGACAGGAAGAGATGGAAACGGATGATCCGCTGTGGCGCCCCCTAACGGCAGCAGCCGGTAGTAGTAGTAGTGGCAGTTATCAAATTATAACTTCTGAAATCTACACCTGGCATTGTAGCTAGTTAGAACTGCAGCGGTAAGTTAATTACTAATATAAAAAATGATACTATAATGAGTGAAAACGGAACTTGTGATATCAGAATAAGAAGGGTTACATACGCCAAACTTCTTGGATTTATTACCAGCTGAGGGCGGTGGAGGCATGGAGGAGAACGCTCTTGAAAACCCTCGAGTCAACCATCCTGCGGCTCTGCGCGTCAAACACAAATTCACGGCCACCTGCGCATCAGATGACACGGGGACAGCAGCGGTTAGCGGTAACGAACGACACGGCCGACTCCTTATTGTGGACTTCCATTAAAGGCTCTTCGTGCTGACGCCCAGACTGTTTAAAGTCGGCTGTCCGGAGCCGGTCGTGCTTTGACCTACCATACAGTGGACTCCGCGTTTCGCCCCGATCTCTCTTGACGTCAGAATGCTGAGTGCAGATCTCACCGTCTGGTCATACGAACACTTCTGCAGTATCTTACTATGAAATAACCCGCACCTTAGATTATGACACGAAAGACTCAAAGCCATGTTAAAACTAGATGGTTTAGCTGAGCGCCGTCCGATACGGAAGTGGGGACACTTTCGCGAAACGTGAGTTCGCGACGGAAAATAGCGCATACAACTGCCTGACCTGGGGTCGGATCTTACGCCTTATAACCAAATGAGACCGCAAAAAGAAACCGTTCCAAGACCAGTTTATAAGCGCGATTTACTGACCCCCAAAAGCGGAAGTGACGTACCCAAACTCTTCTTCTGTTGCCATAGAGAAGCGAGACTCATAAAATATGATCTGTAGTGGCCGTCGCTGTAGGGGCAGTTGTTTTTGGTACAAACCGTTGCTTTCTTCCTTTCATTCATAACTAAATACGCAAACGTCTCGATGCAGCTCAATAACCCAGGTAAGATAATCAAACACTAGTGTACCGTATTCTTTATAAAGGGTGAGGATTCCTGCAGTTTAGACTACAGATGTCCCCTAGTTGACTGATGAAACATATCTGTCAATAAACGTTACATCCAGATGAACTGATTCAACCTTCTTTGCATGCAAATGATTGAATAAGTGATTTATTATATTTCATTTTACAAAGCGTAGATTAGGTGACAGAAAATTAAAGTTAGTGCTCATGTACCCAACTCGTTGTGTATTAAATAAAAAAAGTTTAGTCCAATTATAAAAAAAAATCAACAAAAATGGTGCTCCTCTGCACTCTATTGACGTTCCACTTCACCTGATTATTATCAAAACATTCTTTTGTTAAATGTGAACAACTAATGATAGATGGCTAATATACAATATAAAATTATACATATGATAATACATAATATATATGTTGATTATTGTACAAAAGTATTCAAAGACATCCAGTTCTTCTTTAACTTCTGATGACAAACATCTGTATTATTGTTAATCTCCAATTTGAAGAATATTACACAAGTTGTATTGACAAGCAAGGTTGCTGTTGTATAGTTAACATTAACATACAAAAGCAGAATAACTGGCAGAATTGTCGATCAAGGCACAATTCAAAATTGTATTCACAGTGTGACAAAGGTAATTGCCCACCCTACTTACAAATGAAATAACACGTTGGCTACTAAATAGCATTTTGACAATGGGATGGCCAACTGGAGCTCAGTTCCTTATTGACATAATAGTACAGCCAGGTCACGAAGGGGAAAACTGTGATGGCAATGGCCACTGACACTCTCAGCATCCCAACAGGTCCCCTTATAGAAAACAGCAGTCAAACATTTTATGGAAAACAAAGCACATTTTAATAGCATCTTGATATACAGTTCAGTAACATAGCATTGCGTATGAAATAATAATGTCAAAGAGGGACACTCAAGTAGATGACACATTTTAATTAGAGGCACGTCTTTGGCTGAAATGTTAGTCTTACCTCCCAGAGTGACGACACAGCAGAAGCCAAATTACTGTCAATGCAAGACCAGAAAATTCTCTAGGAAAAGAAAAAAGAGACAACTTTATGATTTCAAATTCAGCACATCTTATAAATACCGTGTGAGAACATGTACTCTAAACATCCCAACATTTGTACATTTATATTTCACGCTGGCATTTAGTAGGTGCTTTGAACGCATCAGTGGAAGAATTTGAAATGAACATGAAAACAACATAAAAATCATGAATAAAGATAATGGGGGTTGGTGGAATTGGGCCCTTTCATTTAATGTAGCTGTACAGATGGAAATAAAGCAGAAATAACTTCTATTGTACCTTCCCTCCTCTTGTTGAAAGATGTTGGTGATACGCTCTTTGTAAAGTGTCCATCCCAGCATTCCAATAACAGCGCTAGAAATCATTACATGGAGATCAGCAAGCCTCCTCCAGGGTAACGATTCTGGAACACAGTAGAAAGAGATAAGTCAAAATACACATATGGAATGTGCAATAACCTTCATGTAATTCAAACTTTGGATCCAATTTTACTTGTACTGTTTGCTTTTTATTTGTTTGTTTTTTCAAATACTGTTTCCACAGCCGTATCTTTATGCGAAACACGGTCGCAAGGTCAACACAACTCAAGCAAGAGCTTTACAGTCAGTCATGGAAGATGGGTAAAAGGTTAGCAAATTCTGTTGAACTGTTTTGGTTCATGCCCCATTAATAAATCTTAGCGCCATGAATTGGTATTTCCAATGATGACTAATAAATCTTAAATTAATCTCTACCTGTCACACGAGGCTTTACGCCAATTAATAAACAAAGTGCTGCAGGAACACCATAACCAACCTGCAACAGAAAACTGCTGTAAGCAACATAATTGTTAAAAAAAAAAGACAAAATAACAAGTGTGCAATGACTTTTCTCTTCATTGTGTCTTTCTTTTGTCATTACTAACTTAATGTAAAGGACATTGCATTCTAATGCGCTATATGTTCCAAGATAGTTTGATTGATCTATCTTACCATCCATAAGCCAGCATCGGGATCATTGATCTATGAGAAAGTAAAGATTTTCGTTAATGTTTGGAAATCTGAAGAATCTGAAGAATGACATTGTGATCTGTAGCGAGAGTAGGGTGCAGGTTGAGGAGAGCCTGGAGAGGTGGAGGTATGCACTGGAGAGAAGAGGAATGAAAGTCAGTAGGAGCAAGACGGAATACCTATGCGTGAATGAGAGAGAGGACAGTGGAATGGTCAGAATGCAAGGAGTGGAGGTGACAAAGGCATTTGAGTTTAAATACTTGGGGTCAACTGTCCAAAGTAACAGGGAGTGCAGTAGAGAGGTGAAGCAGAGAGTGCAGGCAGGGTGGGAGTGGGTGGAGAAGAGTGTCAGGAGTGATTTGCGACAGAAGGGTACCAGCAAGAGTTAAAGGGAAAGTTTACAAGATGGTTGTGAGACCAGCTATGTTATATGGTTTGGAGACAGTGGCACTGACGAAAAGACAGGAGGCGGAGGTGGCAGAGTTGAAGATGCTAAGATTTTCACTGGGAGTAACGAAGAAGGACAGGATTAGGAATGAGTATATTAGAGGGACCGCTCAGGTTGTACGGTTTGGAGACAAAGCAAGAGAGGCAAGATTGAGATGGCTTGGACATGTGTGGAGGAGAGATGCTGGGTATATTGGGAGAAGGAGGCTGAATATGGAGCTGCCAGGGAAGAGGAGAAGAGGAAGGCCAAAGAGGAGGTTTATGGATGTGGTGAGGGAGGACATGCAGGTGGCTGGTGTGACAGAGGAAGATGCAGAGGACAGGAAGAGATGGAAACGGATGATCCACTGTGGCGACCCCTAACGGGAACAGCCGAAAGTAGTACTAGTAGTAGTATTTTGGAAATCTGAAGACTAATGAAGCCATGTCAGGAACACCACTCACCTGTACGTACGTTGCAAGAGCGAAGAATAACGACATGGACACGTTGCAAACCTGCCAAGCGACGTACAGCCATGTTTTCGTGCGCTTCTCTCTGTTGACTTCCGCCATTGTGACGTCTGACGTCAGCAAACTTTTCGCACGGTCAGGAGCTCGGCCCTGTCTCGCTGTGAAACGACGCCGGCGCAGCGATTCGTTCGATTTATACCACGGCACGATCTTGACGGTCCCTTTCTCCCCGCCCAGGCGCTCTGACGCGAAATAACAGAGAAAACCACCCACGGGTCGGTGAACCAAACTCACCCAATCCCCAGCGACGCTACAAAGAGGGTGGGCTTTATATGCATACCATGGTCCACCGGTATATACCTGCCGCTTGTGCCAACAACCCATTTTGGACCAAAACGGGGCGCCGCCCGCTGCCTTCGACCCTGTGAAACAAAACATGCGAACCCCGAACATCCGCCCACTATCCCCCCCCCCAACAACTGGTTCCGCCCTGTAACGACCACAAAAATAAATGGTGTAGTATTGTAATTTAGTAGTTATTTCCCGCCTTTGTGGATATCGCCAGTGTCAAGAAAAATACAATTTCTTTATTTTCGCTATCGCCATAAAATTAAATGTAAAAGCAACAACAACAACAAACAAACACCGGGTTACGTAAAGAGCGCGTGTCATGCGGAACGTTAACGTGTCCGGCGTCGGTTTCCACGGGAGGCGTGTCACATAAAGAGGCGTCCCTGCGCCCCGTTTCCGTTTCGTAATAAGCCGGAAGACTACAAACGGCGAGGGAAGTCGGTACGGTTGGGCCGCGTACACGTTCGCGCATGTAAAACACCCGCCCACAGCGCTCCGCGCCTGGCAGCCGTGGGCGCTGACGTGCTCGCTAGTGTCACCGGGTCAGCTGATCGCGGGATCGTTAAGCCGCTCGGCTGGCTAGCTGCGTTAGCTACCCGTGTTAGCTAGCCCCCCACTTGCACGTTGTGTAACTTGAGGAGGCTTACCAAGCTGGCACTTGTGCACACGCACACTACTTTATGTCGTTATTGAGGCGTGTGCCACTACTAACTCCGCTCGTAGCTATCCCCCCACCTGCTGCCAAATCGAAGCTACGGAAGCCCGGCTGCTCTCTCTCTCCGCCCGGGCAGGGGAGGGCGAACTTGGTCTCGGCGTGTCTGCATTGCAGCCTCCGGCGCTGCTGATGGAAATCAAACACACAACAATGGCGACTTTCAGTCCCAACAACTCGACAACATCCGCCGGCGGCCACAACAGCAGCAGCGGCGGCGGTGCAGGAGCCGCGGCGCAGCAGCAGCAGCAGCAGCAGTCCCAGGCTCAGCACGTCACCACCATGAGCAGCATGCAGGGTAAGCGCGGAGGGGAACGCGAAATATCTGCCCCAGCGAAGGTTGAGGTTAGCTTGGCTAACCACGGAAGGCTCAGCCTGCTCCCCGGATGGGAAAAGGCGAGTAGGACAGGTTGTAGGTTAGTGGTCAGTGCTGGCGGCCTCAAGTCAGGGGGTTGCGGGTTCGATTCCAGCTCAGCTGTGTAGAGTTCGTACGATCCTCCATCTGTCTGGGCCTGTGTGGGTGTCTTCCCGCAGTCCCGTACGTTTTAAGTGAATTGGGAGTTTTTTTTAAATGCCCAAAAGTATGCCCAATGATTGATAGCACAAAGGTGTGCCCCAAAAAAAATGTCCAGTGGTATCTGTGCCCGCGCCCTTCTTCTTGCCTGCTGGGATGGCGCTAGCCCCCCGCCACTGACATTGAATCGGATTGGGCAGGTACAGAAATGAGTGGTTGTGCAGGATGGATGGATGGATGGATGGAGGATTGTGATTACAAACTACACACAAATACATATACGGTTTGTAGGGATGCACTGTTGGCACTTTTTTTTGAGAGAGAGATTGAAGTATTGGCCCATACCGAGTACTGATTAGTTGGCAAAAAAAGGAGATAGAATCCCTTTTCCTCTCTTTACCTTTAAAGAAATACCGTGTTCTATGTGCCATGAAAATAGTAAACCAAGCTATTTTGCTGTTATTTAGAAAATGTTTTTCATGGCCTTTAGTATCAGATTTTAATCTTGGGTAAAACCTCCAGTACTGATACTCTATTCTAGCCCGATATTGACCTGATATCTGATATACCAGTATTATTATAGGTGTAAAATACATAAATTTGTATACATATGTTCTTTTTACTTTTTAGCTAACTACAAACTGTAACTGGGAGTGAGGACACTTTCACCTAACGCTGATCCAAGGTTTCTCTATTAAGAGTGATGCAGTATTTCTCAGATGATCTCCTAATGAATGTGATTAATCCATAATCATAATCATCCATAGGTGTTTGAATGGGCTGTGTGTGAGGTGTGGGCCCTATGATGGACGGGTGATCTGTCCCTCCCTCTGCTCCAGTGCATGCTGGGATAGGCTCCAGATGCCCTTCAGTGACCCGGAATTGGTTTAGGCAGACATATAGATAATGGATGGCGGGATGAATGGCTGTGCTTTCAAACTATATACAAACCATATACATACACTGTTTATAGTTACTAACTATACTTAGCACAAAAAGTAAGGAAATGTGTGTTTGGTAGATTATGTCTTTGTTGTAACAATGCTTCTTGGCAATAAATCTTATCCCGTTGGAAAGCCTGTTCATTTCCCTTTAAAATGGCGCCACATTTGTAAGGAACATGCATTTGTGGGATGAGCAGCAGAGCTGAGTATGTGGGTTGCGCCCATGAATAAATTGCCAAATCTTTTCTGCCAATGCCAAACAGCTTATTTTGCTGTTGCTATTGACTCTTGTTTTGAGCCTCTGGTACCCCAGGTGCTGACAATCAGCTGCCTGATGTAAGATTTATTGCCAAGGAGCATTGTTACAACAAAGACATAATCTACCAAACACACATTTCCTTACTTTTTGTGCTAAGTTTATATCAAAACTATATACATACGTACATAAACTACAATCTATGCCATAATGAGAGTAGTTACTCTTGTACCTAATGCAGATCCAAAGTTTCTCTGTCCTCTCTACCTGCTAGATGTGGTATAGCATTTCCTACATCATCTGATTAACGTGATTAATTCAACACATCAAATACTGGTGAATTTCACCAGATCACCTTGTAATGCTCAGTTATAAAGCCGTCAATCTTTGTGGTCTGATGACTTCTCCAAAGTGATGAGTTCATCTTGTGTCACTGTAGCACAGATAACCTCACCATTATCCGTGTTTATGGGATGTCCTCTGGAATGAGCATCCTGAAACTTGAGGCTGGATCATGCATCCTCATCAGCACTTGTCAACACAGTTATCCAAGTCTATATCTCATTCCTACAAACATAAAAAGCCACTGCATATTATAATGCTGATTTTTGTACAAACAATGTCTCATTTTGACTTGCAGAATCCAACACCTGCTGGAGATGTCAGAGTGAAACAGGTAGCTACACACTTTATTGATTTAATAGAGACAGACAAGCATCTCATTTGTAATTTATTAATCATGAAAAGCTAAAAGTTCCTTGTTAGTTTTTGAGGGTACTTTGATAAAATCTTTCTCTTTGTCAAAGACTGTTCATGTCACAACACGGTACTGGATTGTAGTACGAATATTTTACAACAAACTTAACATAATTTCAGATAAAGAATGATGGTAAACCTGAGTCAGAGAACATACTATTTGCTAATGGCAAATCTAGTAGCTTTCCACAGCGGACTCATCCCTCTCCCATCCACCCAGTTCCACTTAGTAGTAAGCTAATTATGTTTACAGAGATGACTATGCTATGACATTTTTACACCAACTTATCACACGGTTTGTAAGGTAAGCACAGGGGTTGCTTCTTTATTTGCTTTAATATTTTGTTTGTCCAAATTCATATGTCGGGGTTAGTGCTGGCCGATTTGGAAAATATTATCACGATAATCATAGTACGTTTTACACAATATATGTCAAGATATCTACTGACATGTGGAAAAATATCAGCTGAGAATCCAACTAATGAAAAGTGTAATATCAAACCAAAACGTGTCTTTGGACCCACAGTCCAAAGACACGTGGGTCGGGTGAATCGGCCATACTAAATTGTCCCTAGGTGTGTGTGTGTGTGTGTGTGTGTGTGTGTGTGTGTGTGTGTGTGTGTGGGCCCTGTGTGATGGCCTGGCGGCCTGTCCATGGTGTCTCCCTGCCTGCCGCCCAGTGGCTGCTGGGATAGGCTCCTGCATCCCCGCGACCCTGAGAGCAGGATAAGCGGTTTGGATGATGGATAATGGATGGATAATGGATGGATGTTTCTCATTATCATTCATTTAAAACACAAAATTGCTTATCGCAATATAAACGTATCAGAAAGTCGTCTTGATATAGTACCGCTGAAAGACGATTAAATGATAATATTGAATGATTGTCCAGCACTAGTCGGGCCAAGGAATAATATTGTGACGTCACATCACCTCACTAGTCTTCTTAGTCCAAATTTACAGGAATCTGTTTATTTGATTTTGGCATTTGAAATTCTGGGATAATATAAGATGAGTGTTGTGGCGTAATCCTCTGTTTTCCTTCCTATTTCACTGACCACCTTTTCACCCCCACTTTAACGCTAACTAATGAAACGTAACTGCCGGCTCGATGGGGACTGATGGTGAGCTGTAAAAAGTGGACCTTTTCTATATAACTGTTGTGTTTTAGCTTGTACTGTGATTCATGATTGTACTTCATTATCATCCCCCATCTCCTCCTGATCTTGTTCATTCTGCTCTTGTTTATTTTATTATAACCTTTTTTTTTTGCCCCTGTGTTCTTTAAATTCTCCCGTTTAATGTGTCTTCCTCAAGTCCTGGTTTGTTGTGGGAACGTGTGTGCATGTAAATGCTTTACCGCGCAGGAAATGCGTTTAACCCTGTAGCTGAATGCTGTGGTGTGTTTGACGCAAGGCCAATTTCTGAGATTGGTCACTTATCAAGAATTCATTTGCCAAATCTAACAAGCCAGTGGCCGCCTAGAGGAGCCGTGTTTTGGTAAATTACATGGAACGGACGTCCTCATAATATCTCCGGGGGCAGTTTAACAACACTTCAGTTTTGATGAGGATGATGAAGAGTGGACATGAACGCTCGAGAGGGACTCGTCATCTGCGGCATCAAGTGTCTTCATTCGGTTGTGAAAGCGGGCCATTTTTCACGGTCACTGGGACACGCGTGCTCAGTAAAGATAAAGAAACGGTCTGTTGAGGAAGCCGTGAAAAGAGGACAAATTTAAGAGGGACTGTGAAGAAAATAAAAGTTGTCTTCTCATCTCCAGGGTTTCAGATAAACCTGTCTGGAGCGCCCCCAAGTAAGCCAAACCTCTTTTGCTACAGCACCCCCCCCCCCTTTGTCTGTGCCTGACACTCTGGTATGGGGGAGTCTGCCCTGCTCTCAACTAATCCACGTGGAGCGGTGATGGATCACAAGTAGGCTTGTGCCGGGAGTCTGAAAGTGAATGTGGCTCGCTCACTTGTGTTTGTCCGCAGTAGCGTGAGATTAAACTTGTGTCCTTTGCTGACTCTCAGTACACTTGTCTTCAGATTGTCTCTTGAGCAACCAGACATCTGCACTTGTGGGGAGGGTTTCCCCTTGTTTTGGCTCATTATTATGTTAGGGCATCACTTCACAATAAGGTATTATACAGTATAAGTGGTTACTAATTACTTCATTAATGGTGGAGAACTCAGTTTATTCATGTGGTATAAATCAGTATTAAGATGTCATCATGCATTAATAAAAGGCAAGGCAGCTCTATTTATATAGCATCCCCCCAGCTTTTTTTTCCTCCTCAATTGTATCGGGCCAATTACCCCACTCTTCCGAGCTGCCCCGGTCGCTGCTCCACCCCCTCTGCTAAGCCGGGGAGGGCTGCAGACTACCACATGCCTCCTCCCATACATGTGGAGTCACCAGCCACTTCTTTTCACCTGACAGTGAGGAGTTTCGCCAGGGGGACGTAGCACGTGGGAAGATCACGCTATTCCCCCTAGTCCCCCCTGAGCAGGTGCCTGCGACCAACCAGAGGAGGCGCTAGTGCAGCGACCAGGACCCATACCCACATCTGGCTTCCCATCTGCAGACACGGCCAATGATGTCTGTAGGGACGCCCGACCAAGCTGGAGGTAACACGGAGATTTGAACAGGCGATCCCCGTGTTGGTAGGCAACGGAATAGACCGCTACACTACTTGGACGCCCCCTATATAGCACATTTGAAATAAAAGGCAGACTGAATGTGCTTCACATAAAAAAAGATACAATAAAAAAGGATTTAACAAGTCATAAAAAGACATTTCAATTAAAGAATAAAGAAATAAAGTCAAAATGTAATGCAAGATTTACAACTTCGCAAAAGTCAAAGTGCAAGGTTTGCAGTTTAGCAGATACTAGAATATTTTTTGGCTTGCCAGTTTGGGAGTCCACATGTTAATCAATAGAAGAGAACCTGAAAAGACATTGTCAGAAACCATGTGACTGCTGAGGACTTGAAAATGTCATACACTCCTGGTCATACTGTCATACAATGCATGCAACAACAAAAAAAAAGCCGGTTTCTGTGCAGTAGCGACTACAGCTACAGTGGTTAAGAGTTAAAGTTAGGTGGTGGTTCGTAAGACTGCTAGAACATCTGGAGACTCTCCCCATGTCGGCGCCTAAACTGGCAACCCACAGAGAAAAGAAGCCACTTTATTTTCGTCATTGTACAGGTTAAAATGAATGTGTCTTCTGCACGTAACCCATCCTACTGTGTAGGTTTGCTTGTCGTTTGCTGATAGTAGACCGAGGTCGCAACTCCTTCGGAGCCCGGTTTCTGTCTGGGTAGGTCCCATAGCCTTTACCCCTCCCAGGGCGTCTACAAGGCAGTAGTTTGTTTTGTTATTTAACCCATAACTGGGGTAACCTTGACTGAATTACCAGGACATGTCCACATTCAGGTGGGCCATAGTAATTGGTCTATGGGGGTTACTCCTCCCCCTGCTCAACTGCGGTGGAAGGATGATGATGATTGTGTAGGAGCAGTGGGCAGCTGCAGCACCCGGGGACCAACTCCAGTTCTTCCTTCCAGTGCCTTGCTCAGGGGCACAGACAGGAGTATTAACCCTAACATGCATGTCTTTTTGATGGTGGGAGGAAACCGGAGCACCCGGAGGAAACCCACGCTGACACGGGGAGAACATGCAAACTCCACACAGAAAGGACCTGGGACAGCCTGGGGTTCGAACCCAGGACCTTCTTGCTGTGAGGCAACAGTGCTAACCACTGGGCCACCGTTCCACCAAGAGGCTGCAAAAAGTCTTGTTATAGTGTTAGTATCGCTTATTACTGATTTATAACACATTAATAAAGTAATCAGTAACCACTAATAAAGCCTTTAGAAAGTATGCCTTATCGTTAAGTGTTTCAGTGAGTTGGCACAAAAGTGGGGGAGTAACTTGTCAAAAGCAAATGTTATTTCTCGGTACTTGAACGTTTGTCTGTCTGCTCTCATCGGCACAAGCCTATGGGCAGGAGCTTCCATTGACCCCCTGCAATAAAGAGTCAGCCTGTGTCCTCATGGCGATTGGCATAGTGTATGTTGGGCAAACCTGAGGAGGATGGCGGTCTTTTCATCCGTCCTAGTTCTCTTTCAACAATGGAAGCTCTGCTCATTAGATGATGTGATACTAACAAGCACAAGTAGTTGCCTGTTTTTCTGCCCCTGTAGGGCTTGTTTTGTTTAACCCATTTGTACTGGTTTTAGTATATAATCCACCACCGAGCCACTTCTTCTTTTTGTTTTTCCGGGGCGGCGGGGGTAGTGTGTGAGCTGCATTTAAGCGTAGTATCTGCCTGTTGAGACACGGACACAGATTCAGAGTTGTTCTTTTCCAGCATTGTTTTCCATTCGGCCTATTGGAATCTGAGTACACACATTCTTGTGGTGTTTTGGGTGGAGCTAGCATGGAGCGCTTCCCTCAATTCAAGGTGAAATCAAAGCAGTTGGCCTTGAGAACGCGTCTCCATTGAGCTCCATTAGTGTCTTTTTTTTCTCCCCCTCTCTCCATTTATGTGTTTGCTTGCGGGTCCTCTGTGCCCGGCTTCACACACTGTGCGCTGAATGCAGGCATCCGGGATTTTGGTGGCATGCTTCATTGTTCTTGAACACTTTTCTTTTTGTCCTATTTCTGTAAGTCAAATCAGTAGTGCACAGAGCTCCAAAATAGAAAAGCTTTGCATGGTGGTTTAGAAACACGGTGGGTATTTATAGGCTCAGCATATCAATGAAAAGCTGTGAGAGACACGGTGGTTAATAGGTGGACGTATCATGCCACCGATGAACAGGCTTAAAACTGGCTGGCTCCGTCAGCCCGAGGGAAGGGTTGAAGTAACGGCCTTCTTGTCTGGAATAAATCATTTTCTCATGAGAAGCCTTGCCATCTGACTTCCAGATCCTGGGCTAAACCTGGTCAGACTTTTAGATTAGTAGTCATGCTTTGTAAATGCTTGATTTATTTATTTATTTTTGGCTCATTTAGAGCAAATACAGAGACATCAGTAGACGTGGCCTGTTCATTTCTCTTCTCTTTATCTCTTTCTTACCCATTTTTGCATCAAAAGTTAAGGTTACCCAGCATGTGGTCATTTTGTTTTGAACTGAGGCTTTATTGGGGGAAATTGTGAGGGCGTCCAGGTGGCGTGACGGTCTATTCCGTTGCCTACCAACACGGGGATTGCGGGTTCGAATCCCCGTGTTACTTCCTGCTTGGTCGGGCGTCCCTACAGACACAATTGGCCGTGTCTGCAGGTGGGAAGCCGGATGTGAGTATGTGTCCTGGTCGCTGCACTAGCGCCTCCTCTGATCGGTTGGGGCGCCTGTTCAGGGGGGAGGAGGAACTGGGGGGAATAGCGTGATCCTCCCACGCGCTACGTCCCCCTAGTGAAACTCCTCACTATCGGGTGAAAAGAAGCGGCTGGTGACTCCACATGCACCGGAGGAGACGTGGTAGTCTGCAGCCCTCCCCGGATCAGCGGAGGGGGTGGAGCAGAGACTAGGACTCGGAAGAGTGGGGTAATTGGCCAGGTACAATTGGGGCAAAAAAAGGGGGGGGGACAAAAATAAAACAAATTGTGAGGAAACATGGCTGCAGATTTGAAATGATTTTTTTAAATTTTTGGGTGGGGTGCGGCCTGTAGGGTGAAGGGGACGCCAGCAGTCACACCTTTCCTTCAAAAAAAAGCATGTGGTGCCTGTATTTAAGTGAGTTTGGATGAACACAGTCCCTCTGGGTTCCATGTTGTGCGGTGTGTGTTTGGCGTGTGCTGGGTTGTCATTCAGCTGTGTTGCGGTGGACTGTGTTTGCTTCTTGGGTCTTAATCAGCCTTCACAGCTGCTGTCTCGTCTTTATAAATCTAGTTTTCGGTATGCATTTTCCCAACCAGGCAAACGCAAAGCCCTGAAGCTTAACTTTGCCAACCCTCCAATCAAATCCACCACTAGATTCACACTGAATACAGCGGGTCCTCCATTCCAGAACCCTCACATGTAAGTACGCCTCACGGCTGTGCATCAGCCAGGATGCCAGTCCAGCCAGATCAATGGTCTGCTTATGCCACATGCTGACAAAGAACTCATGTCAAGTGGGCTTTAGCTCACTATCTCTATCTGTCTATCTGTCCATCTGTCTGTTGCTCTGTCTGTCTGTTGCTCTGTCTGTCCAAATCAGTGTTTGCTGTTCTGTTGACTGTCATCTTAACATGCACATGTGCTCATGTCGTTCTCAGAGAAAGGCTGAGGACACACAGTATCGAGTCATCAGGGAAGTTGAAAATATCCCCTGAGCAGCATTGGGACTTCACAGCCGAGGATCTCAAAGATCTGGGCGAAATCGGGCGAGGGGCTTACGGCTCTGTCAATAAGATGGTGCACAAGCCAAGCAACCAGATCATGGCTGTCAAGGTGACCGGATGAATTTGTTTACCTATCTATACCGCATCTTGAGTGTATGATTCCGTTATTTTTTCATTCATTTATGCCTGCTCTAAGTTGATAGTGAAGCTAGTGATTATCCCCCCCCTTTTTTTTCTCTCCCCATTGTACTTGGCCAATTACCGTTTTTTGAGCCATCCCAGTCGCTGCTCCACCCCCTCTGCTGAGCCGGGGAGGGCTGTAGACTACCACATGCCTCCTCCAATACATGTGGAGTCGCCAGCCGCTTCTTTTCACCTGATAGTGAGGAGTTTCACCTGGGGGACGTAGCACGTGGGAGGATCATGCTATTTCCCCCAGTTCCCCCTCCCCCCCGAACAGACCAACCAGAGGAAGCGTTAGTGCAGCGATCAGGGCACATCCCACCTGCAGACATGGCCAATTGTGTCTGTAGGGACACCCCACCAAGCTGGAGGTAATGAAATAGACCGCCATGCTACCCGGATGGCGTGATTATTCTTTAAACAAACATTGGTGACGAGCAGACTTGTGAATCTGATGTTCCTTGGGGACAGTAGAAATGCTATTTAATGCTCATCTGTTTGCTGTCGTGTGTTGGGGCAGCAGGTTGAGGGTTGCGGTTGCAAACAGGCTCAATAAACTGATCCGCCGCAAGGCCGGTGACGTTTTGGGGGTGGAGCTGGACTCTCTGGCGGCGATTTCTGAGAGGAGGATGCTGTTGAAGTTATGTGCCATCATGGACAATGTCTCCCACCCACTCCATGACGTGCTGGTCGTGCACAGGAGTACTTTTGGTGACGGACTCATTCTGCTGAAATCCACCACAGAGCGCCACAGGAGGTCATTCCTGCCTGTGGCCATCAAACTTTACACCTCCTCCCTCACAGTGTCAGACACTCGGAGTCAGTAGTCATCAGACGGGCCCTTCCACTTGTTTCACCCTGTCGGGTGTGTGTTTGTGCTGCAGTAATACAGTATAGACAGGGTGTTATATGCTGGAGCATGGCGCACATATGTTTACATATTTTATTCTTATTTCTATTTCTTATTTTATCTTCTATTTTTCTTATTTCTATTTTCTTGTTATCTTGTATCTTGTTAGTTTTTCTTTACTAGAGCGTGAGTGTCTGTAATAGGACCCAGTTTCCCCTCGGGGATTAATAAAGTATTTCTGATTCTGGGCAGCACGGTGGTGCAGTGGTTAGCGCGGTCGCCTCACAGCAAGAAGGTCCTGGGTTCGAGCCCCGGGGTAGTCTAACCTTGGGGGTCGTCCCAGGTCATCCTCTGTGTGGAGTTTGCATGTTCTCCCCGTGTCTGCGTGGGTTTCCTCCGGGGGCTCCGATTCCCTCCCACAGTCCAAAGACATGTAGGTCAGGTGAGAATCGGCCGTACTAAATTGTCCCTAGGTGTGTGTGTGTGTGCGTGTGCGCGCGCGCGTGCGTGCATGTTGGCCCTGGCAGCCTGTCCAGGGTGTCTCCCCGCCTTCCGCCCAATGACTGCCGGGATAGGCTCCAGCATCCCCGCAACCCTGACAGCAGGATAAGCGGCTTGGATGATGGATGGATGGAAGTTATTTTATGGGAACTTGCTCCAAGCGTGCAGCACTTGCAGGATCTTTATAGTCAGACAAAACCGCCATGATGTGATACAGTCTTTGTCTCTAACCTGCGTGGATATGTTTGTTTCTCAGAGAATTAGATCAACGGTTGATGAGAAGGAACAAAAGCAGCTGTTAATGGACTTGGACGTGGTCATGAGAAGTAGTGACTGTCCCTACATCGTACAGTTCTATGGTGCCCTTTTCAGAGAGGTGAGAACGCTTTAAATGTTTTAAATGTAATGTGTTTAAGTTCATATTAATGGGACACGTTTGCAGTGTGACACCTGTGTTATTTCATCTGTTCTGCTTTGTTTCAGGGCGACTGTTGGATATGTATGGAACTTATGTCTACCTCGTTTGACAAATTCTACAAATATGTATATTGCTCATTAGATGACGTGATTCCAGAGGAAATATTAGGCAAAATAACATTAGCTGTAAGTGCCTGTGTGGTCCGTGTCTGTCAGATAAAGCATAAATGGACCCAGTGACCCTCACTTTGACACTGAAACCTGTTTTGTATGCTGTTTGCAGACTGTGAACGCACTTAACCACTTAAAGGAAAACTTGAAAATAATACACAGAGGTAAGATGCTTTCTTACCTCATTTACACCATATTATCTGCCATGAGCAGCTGCTAGGTCCTGCAGCCATTGTACCTACAGTAATGTAAAACATACTACAGTGTGCTGTGAGCCCAAATGATGGCTACTCCAGCTTGAACGCAATGGTTTTCCCATTGAAATAATGTTGTTTGTTCTCTCAGTGTCGCTGAATTTTTCCGATTAGCTTGATAGATCATTGCACTTTGTTGAATCTTGGTTGTCCATCTCCACCCTCAGATATCAAGCCATCGAACATCCTCCTGGACAGAAATGGCAACATAAAGTTGTGTGACTTTGGCATCAGTGGTCAGTTGGTTGACTCAATCGCCAAAACCAGGGATGCAGGTTGCAGACCATACATGGCGGTAAGTGTGTGTTTGTGGATGCCCTTACAGAGTAGAAAAGGCTGGCTTGGTACTGGAAGACCACTGCTCAGAGCCCACGGGCCTTCTGGGTAAAGGTAATGAATGAGCAAGGTTCCTTCTATCATCAGCAACTATAACTGTTGATGGAAATACCCTTGAGCAAAGCACCAGACCCCACTAGTTACCCCTGCAGGGTTCTTCGGTGGCCAGCAGTAGAGTTGGCCAGCTGCCGGGTGTGAACGTGTAGCAGGGCATGTGTGCTCAGTCAACTTTCTCCCGATAATAAAAGTTTTGAGGAGAAAAATTGGGTCATTGGGGAAGTATGGGCATCACATTCGCTTGAACTGGCTTTACTAGTCAATGTAGTAACGGAGTAGTACTGGTGTAGTAATGAAATACTGTTGGAACTATTGTGTTGCATTGTTGTTCTTTTTGTTGCATTTTGTCTTGTGGTATGTGGGATTGTACTGCAGATATACAGATTGGTGATAAAAGACGAACCAACATAAAGTGTCTTAGTGAGGTGTTGGGCCGCCACGAGCCTCCAGAACAGCTTCACTGCTCCTCATCATAGATTCTACAAGTGTCTGAACTCTACTGGAGGGATGGACACCATTCTTCCAGAACATGTTCCCTCATCTGGTGTTTTGATGATTGTGCTGGAGAGCGCTGTCTAACACGTCGGTCCAAAACCTCCCATAGGTGTTCAACTGGGTTGAGATGTAGTAACTGTGAAGGCCACAGCGTATGAGTTACATCATTTTCATGCCTATCAAACCATTCAGTGACACCCCCCCCCCCTGCCCTGTGGCTGGGGGCATTGTCAGCCTGGAAGAAACCCCTCCCATCAGGATAGACATGTCTCATCATAGGATAAAGGTGGTCACTCAGAAAAACTTGGTATTGATTTGCAGTGACCCCAAGTGGACCCAAACCATGCCAGGAAAATGCCCCCCACAGCATAGCAGAGCCCCCGGACCCCCTCACTGTAGGGGCCAAGCATTCAGATGTTATCACCCGTCTGTGCATTAGCTTGTTGCTAACTGGTGCATTTGTGTGTGTGTGTGTGTGTGTGTGTGTGTGTGTGTGAGTGAGTGAGACAGACGATGACCGCTGAAGTGCTGGTACTGCAGGGAGTGATCTAATGATGTCGTCATCACCACCTCAGTTTATTTTTTGTTTCCGTTGGGAGGTGTGTGTCTGTCTGTGTATGTGTGTGTGTGTGTGTGTGTGTGTGTGTGTGTGTGTGTGTGTGTGTGTGTGTGTGTGTGGAGGGGGGTTTATGCTACATTGACATGAGCTGGGAACCCCTCCGCACCCTCCTCCTCTCCGTCCACAGCAGTTTCCATTCTAAATTTGGCGAGGCGCTATCAGGATACCGCAGCACACTTCTGCCACGCGCCTTTCAGAAGGCCAAGAAAGGGCGGCTTCATTCATGTCTTGGTTTGAGGCGAGTTGTCTCCGGGCTCCCGCAGCTGTGAGCTCACAGCCCAGGAATCTGAGAGCCGCATGGCTCCAGTTTCCTGTTTCCAACTGCCAGTCCTGCCTGCCTGGTGCCTGGCCATGCTGAGCACTGATCAGCTAGTGGGTCCTCTGCGGCAGTTCAACTGTCCACATGGTCTGTCCAACGCTGGGCACATGGTCTGTCCAACACTGTCCACATGGTCTGTCCAACACTGGCCACATGGTCTGGGTTAATGTTGGACTATTTACATCATGATGAAAGTGTCCGTATCTTTAATTACTGCATATATTTTTTTTGTGTGTGTGTGGAATTTTCCCCCTTTTTCTCCCCAGTTGCATCTGGCCAATTACCCCACTCTTCCCGAGCCATCTCGGTCTCTGCTCCACCACCTCTGCTCATCTGGGGAGGGTTGCAGACTACTACATGTCTCCTCCCATACATGTGGAGTCGCCAGCTACTTCTTTTCACCTGACAGTGAGGTGTTTCACCAGGGGGCATAGCGCATGGGAGGATCACGCTATTCCCCTCAGTACCCCCCCCCCGAGCAGGTGCCCCGACCGACCAGAGGAGGCGCTAGTGTAGCAACCAGGACACATACCCACATCTGGCCTCCCACCCACAGACACAGCCAGTTGTGTCTGTAGGGACGCCCGGCCAAGCCGAAGGTAACACGGGGATTTGAACTGGCGATCCCCGTGTTGGTAAGCAATGGAATAGACCACCACGCCACCCAGACATCCCTAATTATTAAATATTCAAACAGACCCTTTTGCCCTTACCTGCACCTTTTGGTGTCAGGGTTGTGTTTTGTAGTCTGATCATGTGAGTAATGTCTCTGAAAGCGAAACATCAGCCAACATGTCGTACATCATGTCAGCCCGTGTCTGTTGTATGTGCTGGGATTGTGTCTGTACTTCTTTATGAAAACACCACTGACATCAAGTGATTGCGGAAGCAAAAACCACCCAGCGGTTCCACTGTTGTGCTGTTCACTGTGAGGCGTCAGTCCGTTTGTTACAGCTAGACTAGAGTACAGCCCGCACACGTTTCAGCCCTCGGCAGATGTGGTCCGGCCTTCACGTGGCCTCTATACCGTGAGACGCGTCAGCGCTGTAGCGCAGTGTGTCTCCCGCTGCCGTAGGTGACCTCATCGTCTAATCTGCTGGCGTTAACGAGGCGGAGAGGTGCTCCCACCGTGCCGCCGCGCTGGCCGGCTGACTGGAGCGCTCCGCGGTTGTCACTGGCACCCATTGCTGTGAAGCGCCGCACTTACCATCTGTTTTTTGGGGTTTTGTTATGGTGGTGGTGGAGGTGGGGGGGGGGGTCATAAATGAGGTAATTGGCAGAAGCGGTCGTGTGTAGCGTGCAGAGCCACGTTTGAGTGCTGCAGGCCAGGAATGAGAACATGGAATTTCAACTCGGGGCTCAAAGCTGTGAGGCGTTTCTATACCACATACTGCGCTGCTGAAAACATGTCCAGAGGGGACGAGGCTGCTCCTCAGTATTCCTAAAATGGGCGTCTCTAGAGACGGACAGAAACAGGCTTATTATGGACATGATTTATGTGGGGAACTGGTGGAATTTTTGTTTTTTTATTTTGGAATCAGATTAGGTTGTTTTTTTTTTGGTTTTGTTTTTTTTAAGAAGTATTTTTCTTTTGTAAATAATTCCTTCATCTTGCAGAGCTTTACACTCTTCTCTCATGTTGGTTATTTATTTATTTTTTCATGTCTTTTTTTTTCTTCTATATCCGCAGCCTGAGAGAATAGACCCCAGCGCTTCCAGGCAAGGCTATGATGTTCGGTCAGATGTATGGAGTTTGGGAATCACACTGGTGAGTGAGTCCATAGTCTTAAGTTGCGTCTTGACCAGTGGCGGCTGGTGCTAAAAAAAATTTTTTTCGGGGTGGGGGGCGCAATTTAGCTTGGTGCAGCACACCTGACAGCTACTTTAATGTCCACACAGTCACAGTTATTAAGCAGGACAGTGTAGCCTATAGATTTTATCAGGGTTGGTAGACGGTGGATGATTGACAGTCGAGATGAGGCGTGGTGGTGGGTGTGAACATGATTGACAGCCACAAGAATCATCAAATCACATTAGATAAAAAGACATTAAGACAATACCAATTCACTGCCAATAAAAGTGGGCGTGTCAGGGGCGCACAGAACTGCGCTTCCTGGAAAACCTGAAGAAACCAATCAGACAGCAGCCTCAGGTCACCTGCTCGCCACAAGTTTGAGGGCTTACATAAGGTGTCATTTGGCCGGCGCCCCTCACCCAGGAAGTATATGTATTCAGACAGGAAGTATATGTATTCAGACAGAAATCAACCAAATACCATTTGAACCAATATTTAATGCTGCTGACAGGCGCTCACAGACTGAAAACACTTTTATTTCATAATTATTTGAATTATACAGCTAAATTATATTTAACATGTTTAAGTAGATTTTCATCTCTTGATGTTTGAAGGGGCGCGCCCCAGCGCCCTCTACTGGCCAGCTGCCACTGGTCTTGACCCCTGACCAAAAAAAGAAAAAAGAACCCCACTCACCACAAAAAAATAAAAATCTTTCAGCTATTTTGATATTTTATTGTGTCCATGGATCAGTCTGTAAGGTATGATCTTCTAAGTACATACTTACTTTGACCCAAACACAGTATGTTGTTTGTATTTATTTGGTTTTGTGTGTGTGTGTGTGTGTGTGTGTGTGTGTGTGTGTGTGTGTGTGTGTGTGTGTGTTGCAGTATGAGCTGGCCACCGGGCGGTTTCCCTACCCAAAGTGGAACAGTGTGTTTGACCAGTTGACGCAGGTGGTTAAAGGAGACCCTCCACAGCTCAGCAACTCAGAAGAGCGGCGGTTCTCTCCCAAGTTCATCACCTTTGTCAATCTGTGGTGAGAAAACATGGCTGTGGCTGCCTTTGAGAAGGCCCTCAGAAAGATGCCGGACAGCACTCCCAAATAATGTTTTATTATTTCTGCACAAGCGTTTCGGGCGTGATGCCCTTAATCGGCACGCCAAAAGCGATATACCCAACACGCGCGTTAACAGTCATCTATAATAAATCTGATGCAACAGGTAAAATCACGCGAGACATTGGTGACAATTAAAGAGGACAAACAAATAATTCCTTATTAAGATCCTCTGGCATCAATGTCTCTCAATGGTGAGTAAAGAAAGATCCTGTTTAAAGAAGGATTTCATCTCGCCGCCCCTTTGAGGCGTTCTGGTAGTTTCAGTGCATGTGTTCCTTCATTCGCTCCAGCTGCTGGTGGATGCTGAATTGTCTCGCTGCTGCTGATGTCTCATCATTATTACTCATACCACACTTACCTGCACTGATTTTTTTTCTTTTCAGTTCTCGTTTAGTTTTTCTAATATTATAGAAGTTGTGTGACATTTTAGAAAATAAACCACAGGGCGTCCGGGTGACATTCGGTTCGAATCCCCGTGTTACCTCCGGCTTGGTCGGGCGTCCCCACAGATACCATTGGCCATGTCTGTGGGTGGGGAGCCGGATGTGGGTATGTGTCCTGGTCGCTGCACTAGCGCCTCCTCTGGTTGGTTAGGACGCCTGTTCGGGGCGGGGGGGGGGGCGAGGGGAATATAGTGTGATCTCACTGTCAGGTGAAAAGAAGCGGCTGGCGGCTCCACATGTATGGGAGGAGACATGTGGTAGTCTGCAGCCCTCCCCGGATCAGCAGAGCGGGTGGAGCAGTGACCGGGATGGCTCGGAAGAGTGGAGTAATTGGCCGAGTACAATTGGGGAGAAACGGGGGGGGGGGGGGATCCAAAAAAATCAAATAAAGTAGACTATGTACTGAGTATTACAGGTACCTCTGCCATTTACTTTTACCTCAGCTTCCTGTTTCAGGATGAATAAAATGGATATCTTCTATCATACCATTGTGACAAGGAAAATTACCACTAGGAACAAATGACAGGAAATGATGCAACGTTTTCTTTGGCATGTACGATCTCGTCAGATAATTACTTAGAAAGCCACTTATAACCGAATCTGGGTGGACTTTCAAAAGACTTGCCCACAAGAGGGTCTGTTTTGAGAATTTTCCAGTATTTGCGTTTTTCCTACCTTCCGGAACACTTCACGTATTGTGTCAGCTGTAGGGTATGTCACTAGTACTCACTACTACTACTACTACTACTTTCAGCTTCTCGCGTTAGGGGTCGCCACAGCGGATCATCCGTTTCCATCTCTTCCTGTCCTCTGCATCTTCCTCTGTCACACCAGCCACCTGCATGTCCTCCCTCACCACATCCATAAACCTCCTCTTTGGCCTTCCTCTTTTCCTTTTCCCTGGCAGCTCCATATTCACCATATTGTGTCAGCTGTAGAGTGGGTCGCAATACAGTGAATTAGTTGTATTTTGCTATATTTTCTGTGGTGAACTTTTTTCCCCCTCAAATCATTAGATTGCGTTTGAAACAGGGTCACAGCCGGGTCAGAGCAGAAACTCCTCCGCTGAAGATGTTTGTGATGATGTGTCATCTGCTGTTGATGTCGCCACCTAGTGGTCTTAACATGTCTTTTGTCTTTTTGTGGTATTACTAATTCATCTCTTTTCTGATTTTCTCAAGCCTTACAAAGGATGAGTCAAAAAGGCCAAAGTACAAAGAGCTGCTGGTGAGTTCATGTTGGATCTTTAGGGAACCCAGAAAACAGCAGAATTTTTCATACTTTTACACAACATGTTCCATGACGTTGTGCCGTTTGATGGACACTATTGTACAAAGTTCATCGGCGTAACATAGGTGCATTTGATATGAGTTGCACTATCTGCTCATCCTTGAAGTATTTGTGAAACACTGTGCAAGATGACTTACAAAGAACCACAAAAAGGTTGAGTTTTCCAACACCTGTTAAGACGGCTGAGTGAGACCGTGACAGTTCCGAAGTCAGTTGATGCCATGACTCGATGCTATGTATGTGCTGTGTAGGTATCCCTGCTGGTGAGTAAGATTTTAACTTCTGCTTTTCATCCCCATCCCAGAAACACCCATTCATTCAGATGTACGAGAAGCGCTCTGTTGATGTCGCCGGTTATGTCTGCAGGATCCTGGATCAGATGCCATCCTCTCCCGGCTCACCCATGTATGTGGACTGATACCGGAGCACAAGACAAAAATGAACAACAGCCTGAAATGAGAACGAGATCAAAACCATAAATGACAACAAAGTAATCAAAGCCTGGTGTAAATTTGCTTGGTCCCGTTATTGCAGTGTTACAGAGAAGAATTGTACAAAAAAAGTTGAAAAAAAAAACGAAAACTTAAAACACGCCACGTACAGTTAAAAAAAAAGTGGTGTTCATTTCAGTCACATCCATATAACATATGAACGTTCACACATTTCTTTCTTTCTTTCTCTCCATAAACCCAGACACGTGCACGCACACACACAAAAACACACACACACACACACACACACACACAACAGACACACAGCTTCACATTCATGTAAGTATAATAGTAACGGAACCAGTCAGCCATGGTCTTCACTCATGTCGATGCAAGACCTCATCTCCAAAGTGGAACAGAATGATGATTCAGAACAAGTAAAAAAAAAAAAAAAAAAAAAAAGGAGAAAAAAAAGCCTGGAAATGTATTTATAGAGCAAAATTCACATGTGGAATATTTAATTTGGAGACTTTGAAACATACTGGAATCATGCTCTTTGTGAATCGTCCAGATTTCTTCCATGTATGTGAGTCAAAGCATTGTGTTTGGTATTGTAATGGAACTTTGCTTCTTAGGGTATTAAGCAGTTTAAATGGTTAAAAAAGGGTTAATGCATCGCTGGACAGAATCATGTTTTACCTACTGTCCCCTGTGAGATGGCTTTCCTCGCTGCAATGGACGATATAAATAAAGAGAGAGAATTAAACTAGTGTGTTGTATTTTTTTATTTTCAAGTCCAACTGTGGCTAATTAATTTTTAATTCTGTGACCTAATTCCATAGACCCATAAACAAATTATGTAGTGATGACTGATAATATATTTATGCATATGTATTTTGTTGCTGTACTAATTCTGTGATGATGGTGTTGCAATGTATGTAAGTACCATAGTATTAGAGTGAGTATTAAAAAAAAAAAACTCATGAGGACGAGCAAAGCCTTTACTAAGGCAATATAAGGTCAGGGGATAGTCCTTCGGTCATGTGACTGGGTCTGCATCAGTGTAGGTCGGGTTAGTCCTTTGGTCATGTGACTGGGTCTGCATCAGTGTAGGTCAGGGGTTAGTCCTTCGGTCATGTGACTGGGTCTGCATCAGTGTAGGATGAATAATATGCTGTGTTGATGGCTCTGGCTACCATCACAAATGCAGTCCATATTTCTTCACCTGTTTTCCAGAAATGAAGATAGTCTTTATTTAAAAAAATAGAATCAATCGAAAAAAATTAAACCCCAGACTTGCGTTTTTTAGAAATACACCTTTAAGGGTTTCTGCAAATAATTCATTTAGGTGTAAAAGAACAAAATCTGCTCAAGAACTGGGACTTTGGATGCTATTGTGAGGATATGTCAACGTCCTTTCAAAATGTAGTCTTATTGAAACTTCAAATATATATTATATGTACAGCTGACTACACGTGTGTGTATATATAGACATAGACATAGACACACACACACACACACACAGATATTCGGTCGTTTTCTGACAGCAGGCTCGTTTTTTTTGTATTTCACAAAACAAAAAATAAGGGAAAAAATAAGAAAAAGTCAAAAGACAGAGGTCTAATCAGAAATCAATATTTCTATGTTTTTCTAAAAATGCAAAGCTTGTTTGGTTAGTAGCCATTTCAGTGCTTTCTTAAAATGTATTAGTTCATTCGTGAAGACTAAGAATAGTGGCCTGGCATTAATAAATCTGGGTCGATGGCTCAATTGTTTCGCCCTAATAATCAGGCTATTGTATACCATTTCCATATTTCTATCCTCCATTATAACTCTAAATTTAATATCCTTGTATTTAAAGCCCTTCTCGTGACAGCGCGTTCGCTTCTGTGCGCCGCTAAACTCTCAAGGATCTGTCATGACGTAGAAAAATGTCATATGTCCGTTCTGATTGGTCGACCGGCCCATAAAACGACCAACGAGAAAGGAGATGTGCGTGACGTCATCAGCCACTGCCGGAAGAACTCCCCACATGTGTCAACCCCCCTAAAGTGGTGGACGTTAGCTACCGTGAGGTAACCGCTCACGTTGTGTTCCTCCAAAATGAATATTTGGTGGCGTTAATTAGGGGTTTTGGGCGCGGTTTTTTTTGTTTGGTTTAGTACGCTGGGTATTTATTATGAATACGGTTAATCTGACGCTAAAATCTCTGACCTTGTTTGTTGTGAGGCGCCCGTCGGCGGCTCGCCCCGGCGCAGTCTCCCGCAGTGACGCTGGTTTCCATGGGGCTGTTTTCCAGCTTCTCCGGACGATGGCGACGATGAGCGCAGGCAGCTCCAAACAGCGAGACGCCCTCCGGCGAGTCAAGTCTAAGGAGGGCAGAGGCAAACGAACCGGTGAGCATGGGCCCACCAACGTGTACGTGCAGGTGGTCGGTGCGGGGGCCCGGGACAATGGGCCCTCCCTGTACGTGTTCTCCGAGTTCAACAGGTACGTCGACACCACGCAGGGCTGAGACACGTGACAGGAACCAGATTAAAGTCCACAGTCTGGCGTTGCCAGACGTGCAACTCACACCCCTGACTGATGCCAGGCAAACCGCCTCGCTCTTCCCTCTCCACCTCTTAGGTACCTTTTCAACTGCGGCGAAGGCACACAGAGACTCATGCAGGAACACAAGTGGGTTTGTTTGCACACACACACACACACACACACACACACACACACACACGCAGCTTTCCTCTGAGCCGCAGAATGGAGAATTTAAACGTCCTCGTTGCCCCCGACAGGTTGAAAGCCGCCCGCTTGGACAACATATTCCTCACCAGACTGAGCTGGGAAAACGTTGGGGGCTTATCAGGTCTGTTGTCGTCCACTACCAAGGCGCTTGTCTTGTCGTTTTTACTTCACACGTGTGGCCTCTTTTCCTGCCCTGTTCTCATCCACATCTTTGGTTTCTGCTGCAGGAATGATATTAACCTTGAAGGACACTGGGGTCCCTGAGTGTGTCCTTTCTGGACCACCACAATTGGTCAGTGAATGTTATATGCTTGTGTGTGTGTGTGTGTGTGTGTGTGTAATATTTTATGGAATATTTGATCCAGTTGATTGCAAGGTGTCATGTCTTCCCTGTCCAATAAGGAAAAATATTTAGATGCCATAAAGGTCTTCTCCGGACAACTGGATGACATCAAGATATGTAGGTTGAATTTATGTTTGTTGAACGTGTGCACCCTTGGTATAACAATGCATTTAATAGAGCTGATAATTTGATATTTACTGATATGTTGTACCGTCCACATTCCCCCAGCGGTGCGACCCTACACCGAGACATACACCGATGACACAATGACAGTTTATCAAGTGCCAATTTTTGGTAAGTTAAGATTTAATAATTCTACCTATATATGAAATAAATAATCCTTTCACTTTGTATCCCTGCATGTTAACTTGCTGAAAGATTTTCTCTGGCCTTATGTCTTACGTAGGCAGTTCTAGCGAGGAGCCTGGAGTTGATATAGTCTATGTTGCCGCCCTAGGATTGCTTCCCCAATTAATTTTTGTTTTTACTTCTAATCATAATTTGTAATTTTTATCTTTCGATACATCAGATGATTTACAATTTTATAAAATTGTAACAGCTCTAATATTTTGTTTGAAAATCAATATCAAGTCCAAAGTGTTAGGCTACCAGTCTTTAAAGGATGATGTTTATATGCGGGATGGGAACTCATCACTCAAGTCCAACATTTCTGAGTTCATCCTAGCTGCTATTGACCAAGTACTGTTTAGCAGCACAATGGCAAAGTGACACAGTATGTGTCGCACTTCATAATGCTGCTACTCTAGTCCCAAAGCGTCCAGAAGTCAAAATGAGGATTTCCGTTAATCAGTCTAGCTGATTCCTGGCTTTGTGAATTCAGAGTTGTGCTTGTTGTAATGAGGCATGCAATATGTTAGCTTGATGTTCATACCTAATTGCCTTGTGTATCTGTGCATTTCTGTGAATCTCAGAGCAGTACTTCAGGAGCACCATTGCTAAATAATTAAAATCCCCATAGTGTCAGCAAGAAAAAAATGCAGCACCGCCAATGTTCTCTCTTGACTCATGTTTTACATCATCACGCTGTAGCTCACTCGAGAGGCAATGACAGAAAACACTCCCCCTCCAGGCCAGGGAGGCGCAGCCCGTCGCGCAGTTCTGCCCAGTCCCAGACGAGGGGGCTGTGGAACCCAGACAACGATGTGAAGATTAACACTGATAGTGTTAAGAGAGAATGCGCAGACGGTCCAGGTAAGGCTCGGGGGCCAGGAGCAGTCCAGCTGCCTGGATGCTGAGATTTCTCTGGAAGGTCAAAACATTGCTTTTGTGTGCATAAAAAGAAATTCAAGATTTTTTTACAAATCTATTCCAGGAGAAAGAACAAACAGCACAAGGGATACTAAATTGGTGGTTGCATTTGTTTGCAAGGTAGGACATCACACCTGTTCTAACACCTTTTATAGAGTGTGTGTGTGTGTAGTCACATTTTAATCCATGCTTACTAATACGTATGTATGTCCCTGTTGGTAAGCTACCTATTGCATTTCCCACTGGCACTATTTGCACTTGGCATGATGCGCTGGTAGCTAAAATATGATTACTATTTAGTGTTTTTTAAGATGCATCTAGGTTGACACACAAATATATCTGTAAATTGACTGTCATGCAAGTCACTTTTGACAAAAGCATATGCTAAATGAGAAAAATCCAATAGAAAACATCTGATTGTCGGTTACCAAACCCTTTTGCAGCTTCACGCTAAGAAAGGAAATTTCTTGGTCACTCCAGCTAAAGAGCTCGGGCTGCCCGTGTGAGTAAACTTTTATGTGACACAAATGTGCTTTTGCCTTCTTAAAGTCAACACAAAGTATGTGGTTGTAACAGAGTTTTTTCTTTTCCACCACAGCGGTACAGCGGCAATCGGTCCGCTCATTGCAGAGCTGAAGAAAGGGAAAAGCGTCACGTATGAAGGGAAAGAGGTACTTCAAACATTTAAAGTATTTTGATTTGTTTTTGAGGGTTTTTTTTGTATTTGTTTTTCATTTAATCTTTCTGCCTAAACCATAAAGGCGGAACTTAATTACTCAATTCAATTTAGAGTGATAACACAAAAAAATAAAGAAGCCCAAAAGTAGTGATTGTGTCCTGTGCGGTACCTATTCCCAGGAGTTACACAATTTTGGTAAAAGGGTCTTAACTTTGGCCCAAAGCACAATTGCATCTTCATGCTCAACAATCAAACTTTTTAAATGGAGCCTCTCGTGTTCTGTGTTCGTACACACTCGCACACACACAAGCGCATTTAGAAGATGGACAAGGTTCAGCGTATTCGGTTTTTACTGATTTTCACTGAAAAATACCCAGATTTTTAAACTGATTTTCACCCGGGTTTTATGTTTCCACGGACCCAAAAGTTGTTGCTGTTCGTGTGAGGTTATGTAACTGTGTCCTATTGTGGTGAAATTCGGCATGCTGGATGACTTTGAAAAATAAAAACCGAAAACGTTGAGCCTTGAAGATGGAGAACTCCTCCATGTTTGAAAGAGTATCAGGAGTTGATCCTGTGTTTGCAGCACCAGCAGTCAGTTTGTAATAGTGGGATATTTGCTCTGAATGTCGGGTGGGTGTAAACGTGATCTCCAGTGTCGACAAATATGACTTGAGTCCTTACATTTTCTTTATTTCCGCTGAGAGAAGCTGGAGAGGGCGCGTCTTTGACAACGAATACAGCAAAAATGAATCCGCCCTTGAGCTTGAAAATAATCTTGTCTCCTCATCTGCCCAAGTTGAATCTTGCTTTGCCACCGCAGCCATTGTTTTGAACAGAAATTGAACATTGAGGGAGCATTTTATTACATTGTGAATACTACACATTAACTACCAGTTGTCAACTCCCATTCCCATGCATACACACAGCCAAGCTCATTTACACAGAAACTGGAGTCAACTTCATTTGTCACTTCCTGTTTCCAGCAGGACTCATTGCTACCAGTTGTCGCTTATGTCGTTAACCAGACTGAATGTGAATCTGATGTGATTTAAGCGCTAAAATGGGGAGCAACAACCGTACTTAGCTCTAGTGTGAACAAGGACAGGATTGGTGTCTTTCAAATGCCATGCTGTTGTGAAATGACATTACTCCCGTCTTGTAGATTCGGCCTGAGCAAGTTTGTACTCCTACAGACCCCGGACCTGCCTTTGTTGTTGTGGAGTGCCCCTCAGAAGAGTTTACTGAAGCTGTTTGCACCAACAAGCAGCTCAGCAGGTAATTAGTGCCTCTATACGATCAACGCACAGCACAGTTTTTATTTTTGAAGAGCGAAGTTGAACTGGAATATTGAGCATTTGGTTTTTGAACTTGGTCCATCAGTTCAGGTGTTTTCATCATTTCTAGGTACCAAACAGAAGGGACAGAGGATGCTGCTGTGTTAGTGGTCCACATTACTCCAGAATCTGTCCTGAAAACAGACAAGTACAAACAGTGGATGGAGAGGTACGTAGTCAGTTGTTACTGAAACAGACTCGTGGCTGTTTGTTTGTCATTTCGGAGTCACACTTGCAGTTGTTTCACACTACAAGCAGCGCTTTAACACAAGCATCACCTTGCTTATTCACATGAAATCAATGAAAAAATTGACTAGTGAAATGATTTCCTTACAAAATGTCAGAGATCTAGCTAAAAATCAGACTGTATCTGGTAGTCACACACATTATCAGTTCATGAGTTGCATAAGTCCAAAGTACTTCAGTACTGGCAGTCTCTCAATTTGAAGTGAAGCAATTACTGCAGGGCACCAAGAGTAATCTATAGCTAACCTTCAATTTACTATATTGCGGTTGAGTTCTCCCGTGCTTCTGCTGCCGGTGTGGAGAGATGGCTGCGTGAATTCGCGTTTACGGCAGCCTCACCCAGTACCGTCCATGCAGTGTCTTTGTCCTCGTCTGCGTCTAAGTGTTGTCTTCGTTTGATGGCTGGGAGAGCGGGGCAGGCTAAGCTAACTGCTAGGCCATGCAGACCGGTGGTTCCGATAACACCGAGGGTGGTCTGGCGGCGGCCTCACCTAGCGTTGACTGTTTTTTTGGTGTTATTGTGAGCTGTGTCGGGAGAGGTTTTGAGGGTGTCTGGCTGGGAGCGCTGGCACTGGGTCAGCTGGGAGAGCTGTTCCTGATTCCTAATGCCTGTCTGTCTTTCTAAAGGTTTCCAAGCACGACGGAGCATCTCATACTAAATGAACAAGTCTCTACGGTCCACAACATCAGAAGCCACAAGATCCAGACTCAGTTGAATATGATTCACCCGGAGATCTTTCCAAAACTCAAGACTTACAAAACAAAGGTGATGGTGGTGAACACGTGGTGCTCACAGTGCGTTCTGATATGAACAGTTGTATTTGGTAGTAGTAGTGGTGGTGGTGTCGTTACTGCAGTATTAGTTGCAGTGGTGGTAGTGTTAGTAATAGTGGTTGCAGAGAGTTTACAGTTGTAACAGCAGTGGTATCGTAGTAGTAGTAGTAGTACTATCATTTCTGTAGGAGTAGTGATATAAAGTAACAGCGCAGCAGCAGTGATATTATAGTAGTGACACTAGTAATATTAGTCGTAGCAGCAGTAACTAACATCATGGTGTTGGTAGTATTGTTATCAATACACTTTCACATAGTAGTACAAATCCCACTCGCCGAGCTTCCAGCCGGAATAGCTCCTCCGAGTTCGCTCTACCAACCTCGGCGCCAGCTTACCCAAACGCACACTCTTGCTCCCGAGATGGCTCCACCCAGTTGGTAGAATCTCTGCTTAGGTGATGTAAAGCTCCGTCAAGCTATAGGCTAGCGCCGCAAAGTCGGCCATTGTTATCGGACTTTTCCTCTCACTCAGTTTACTCATTTCACTTTTTACAGGACTTAAGTTTGTCTGAGGTAGGCAGCGCTACCTTGGAGCTTGAAAGACAAGCCAGAGCTCTGTCCTCCCTCTTCTTTCCTGTTGCACTTTAGCTGAAGAAGTTTACAAAACAATTTACAGAAACGCTATAAAACCCAAGGAAATTAAGCCAAAATCAGAACAAAAAGAAAAGTTCTTTGAGTAAAAGAAGTATCAGCTCAGTTTTTTTTTCTTTCCCCAGGAGGCTCAGGCCACCCTGCATGACCCCAGTGTCCGAGCCGAGTCTCTGCTCAAGTTCCAGCTTAGACCCGTAATGCAGTGGCAACGGTTAGTTTGTCCTTCCATACCCCCAATTTACCAAACATTACTTTGCAGCTGCGAGGCCCATCTTGTCACAAAAAACAATCTGTAATGGAACGCTGCACACACACCGAGCTGCTATTTTCTTATTTTTTCTCCCCCCTCCCTCCCCCGCTCTGTCTTAAGAGTCAAGCATTTCTTTCCACTTCACATCCAGCACTGTAAAGTCCACCAAGGTCAAATCTCAGTTAAGAAGCCTTTATTTTCCCCAGAAGTGCCTGTGTGGTCAGTGGTGTGTGATTTACTCTGCCTCTCTCATCTGTTAGGGATGCAGTCCCCTCCTGTGACACTGAGGAGTTTGTGAAGGAGGCTGCAGAGGTCCCTGACTTTCTCCAAGAAGTGGAAAAGTGCAAGCAGTTCTGCTCCACCGATGCTGCAGTGCTGTCTGGTGAGCTGTGTGACCGTGTTGGAGAGGACAAAACTTTACTTGCTTTTAAAACTAAAATCTGTGTCTTAATGATTCGTTATTTTGGTGGCCTGGTGGCCAAATGGTTATGGCACATGCTACATAACCGCAACATCTCTGGTTCAATTCTAGCCCCTTTGTGGCATGTCATACCCATCTCTCTCTTCTCTTGTTTCCTGCCCTCCACTTCACTCTCCGCTACCAATAAAGGCAAAAACGCCACAAAAAAAATCTTTAAACAAAAAATAAACAATTTGTTATTTTATTAATCTGGACCATGGAGTCCGGATACATCATACTACCAGTCATCTTTACCATGGTTACACTCTTCAGTCTCCAAATACCGCTGTTGAAAGGTATTGACCAAGTAGGACGAACACTGATGCAGTGGCAGATGCGTACATGTTGGAAACAACTCCAATGGGAAAAAAAGGATTGAAACGTGATGACAGTGTGGCTATGACAATCAATATTAATGTACTACTACTACTACTTTCGGCTGCTCCCGTTAGGGGCCGCCACAGCGGATCATCCGTTTCCATCTCTTCCTGTCCTCTGCATCTTCCTCTGCCACACCAGCCACCTGCATGTCCTCCCTCACCACATCCATAAACCTCCTCTTTGGCCTTCTTCTTCTTCTCCTCTTCCCTGGCAGCTCCATATTCAGCATCCTTCTCCCAACATACCCAGCATCTCTCCTCCACACATGTCCAAACCATCTCAATCTTGCCTCTCTTGCTTTGTCTCAGTATTACAGTACAACAGTGTTCCCTTAATAGTTTGATGTAGTTTGTAATACATTAGACTGTCTGTCAGCTTTCATCCCAGGATCCATTTTTACAAGGGTGGGAATTGTTTACCGCTAAGCTGACGGCACACCAGCCACAGTGGCTGCTACACCTTGTTTGTAGTCCTAGAAAATCAGTGTCAGCAGTGTCTCTCTGCCTCCTCCGTCCAACTATATCACGTCACTGTTCTACGGGAAGGCTTAGTTTGTGCCACAGAATCACCACATTGTCATCACATTTCAAAAAGATAGAATAACTTATTCATGGAGAGAAATCACAGATTTCCGCATTATAAAGGCATAGTAAATGTAAAATAAACATGCACTTGTTAATTTGTAATATTACGAGCCCATAAGAAAAGTTTTGGGCGTGTTTGACCTTTAATGAGAAAGTTGAGTGATTTTTGTTGTTGTACGGCTGCGCTGTGGCCACAAGGGGGCAGCCGTGTCATTTGCTGCATGCTGTCATGCTGCGAAGCTCCATCTGTGTCTTATGTGAAGCACAGAACGGAATCGGTATCGGCACACAAGATGGTAAAAGTGACATGGAAGACAGTATGTACAAATTAGACTGCCAGTATTGTTTAGCACAGGGAAATGGGGTAAAAGCTGCTTGATGTAAATAAATAAATAAATCCATTATTTATTGTTTTGATGAAAGTTAATCACAGTTGCATGGTTTTTGCAGGGCAAGCGGCGAAGTATCCAGAGGTGGTTTTCTTAGGAACGGGATCTGCACTTCCCATGAAGATCAGGAATGTCAGTGGCACGCTAATTAATATCAGGTATGCGCCTCGAGTCTGTTCACAGCCCATGTTATACTCGGACCCGCACGGGAGCAGTATTTTCCAACATGTAGTATTGCTTTAATCGTCACGCTTTTGCGACTGTCTTTCTACTGGGGCGAAGAGGGAAAAGTTAGGATTTAGTTTTTCTGTTCTCTTTCTAAAAGAACTCCCCCCCGCCCCCCCCCCCCCCAGTTCAGCTTCTTGGTCAAATTTTTTTTTTGATACTCATGAAGTCATCAGACACTAATTTACATACAGCCAATCAGATCAAAATATGAAGCCCCGCCCCTCTTACTGCCAGCCCTTGCTCGTACTTGTCACTCAGAGGTCTGATGAATAGTAATGAGGACTACACCACTCCCTCAGTTCTTCACAGTTGAGGGTAGTTATGGGTAAAGGTATAAAAAGACACGATGTTAGTAATTTACAAATAAAACATGTTGGTGAATGTCAAATGATGCCGTGTTCAAAGTTTTAAGAGTTAAATCTGTTCAGTGATTTCGGTCTGACTTTAACTGTCCTTCCCTGGCTAACAGCATTCACTGAGACAGACCGTACTGGCCACATACACGGCACGTACATGACACATGCGTGTGTCTGCATGAACGCTGTCCTCTAGCTTCCATTTCATTCTTCCCTTGCTACTTGAACGTGTGTTGTATATCTGTGTGTAGCCAGAGACAGTCCGTGCTGTTGGACTGTGGCGAGGGAACCTTCGGTCAGCTCTGCAGACATTATGGGGACGGTGTGGACGAAGCTCTCTCCAAGATATCAACAGTTTTCATCTCACACCTGCATGCCGACCACCACACAGTAAGCAGCCGAGCAGCCGGTCACCGCTGTTGTCGTTTTTGTGTGCAGTAATTCGTGTGATAACAGCAGAACTATCTCCTCAGTAATTCCTACTTGTCAACGAAAAGGAAGCATTGTTTCTTGGTGACATCCTTCTTTTAATCATTGCTTTGTGTCTCTTATTGAGTACCTCAATATCTTGTGGTGATATTTTGGGGATGACTGTTGTAGATTTCCAAAGAGATTGAGAAATGATCATTAGCGATGTGGATATGATGACGAACCAGGTAGAGACAGAAAATTGTCTCACTTTACTGTAGTGCAGACTTTATTTATCTTATATCACCATATGTCATAACCAGAATCACACAGCACATCTAGTCTCATATCACCATGTCCATTTACATCAGTATATTGTCCAGCTCTACTTCCTGTTATGCGTAGATTTCTGCCCTGGCAGTCATTCAGGCTGTAGCATAGGCCATGTGCATCCTGTATAGAAAATACTAAATATTGCTTTATTTTCCAAAGTAATTTGTTAATTTTCCATCTCCTACATAGATACTACTTTGTTTAGTTTTACATTAAGGAGATCTGTGTGAGCAACCCATTTCCTTGTGTGTCCCAACTTGAGTGGCAGATGAATCTGATTGTGATTCTGTGACCTACTGTTAGCTGCTAACCCTGACATAAATGTGGTTGTGCTAGGGGCTGCTGAAGCTGCTGTACCAGAGGGAAAGAGCCATGGTCAGTACACGGTTTCCCTTTCATAATACTGCACACTTGTATTCAAGTAGTTTTCTTTGGTAACTCTTTTAAGTTTGACCGACTAACTGCAGTTGTTCTGCCTGCGGATGTCAGACAACTCTAGGAATGGCGTTCAGCCCCATCTGTCTGGTCGCTCCAGTCCAGATCATGACCTGGCTCAACCAGTATCACAACTACTGCGAGGAGATCCTCAGACATTTCAAGTACGTAGAGACAGGGATCCCCAAGAAGCCAACGTACACTTCCCCTTTATTTACCTCCGCCTTCTCATCCTGCTGAAGCAAGCGGTTTCTGCCCTAAAAAGCCTTTGTAGAAGGATTACATCTGGATGAGTATTTAAATGCTTATTTTGTCTTTCAGCATTGTCCCGAGCAATTATTTGTGTGAGGGTGCCGAGGTGCAAAGACAAGAGACCAAGTCAGTCATCCAAACTTTGCTGAAGCACAACGATCTGGAGAAGGTCTGTAGACATTGGAACATGTTATCCTCTGCTTCATTATTCAGTATGTGACATATACACACACGCGCACAAACACACACACACACATATATGTACAGACACACACACATCCATACGTTGCTACTGTATGTTTTGTCGCTGTTGTTCATGTTTGCCTGTATGTTGTTTGAAACATTGTGTTGCTGCTACGTATCTCGGCCACCAGGGCTCCCTCAAAAACATCTTGTAATCTCAGTGGAATTCATCTGTCTGGTTAAATAAAAGCTTAATAATTTAATAATGAGCGTCCGGGTGGCGTAGTGGTCTATTCCGTTGCCTACCAACACGGAGATTGCCGGTTTGAATCCCCGTGTTACCTCCGGCTTGGTCGGGCGTCCCTACAGACGCAACTGGCCGTGTCTGCGGGTGGGAAGCCGAATGTGGGTATGTGTCCTGGTCTCTGCACTAGTGCCTCCTCTGGTTGGTCAGGGCGCCTGTTTTGGGGGGGGGACTGGGGGGAATAGCGTGATCCTCCCACGCACTATGCCCCCCTGGTGAAACTCCTCACTGTCAGGTGAAAAGAAGCGGCTGGTGACTCCACATGTATCGGAGGAGACGTGGTAGTCTGCAGCCCTCCCCGGATCAGCAGAGGAGGTGGAGCAGAGACCGGGACGGCTTGGAAGAGTGGGGTAATTGGCCAAGTACAATTGGGAGAAAAAGGCGGGAAACATTTTTTATTTAATGATAATAATGGAATATACATGCATGTTACAGGGGTTACGTTAACCAAGAATTTCCTGTCGTTTAGCAAATTTTTTTGGGGGGGGGGTTTTCCCCCTTTTGCTCCTTAATTATACCTGGCCAATTACCCCACTCTTCTGAGCCTCCCGGTTACTGCTCCACCCCCTCTGCTGATCCGGGGGGGGGCTGCAGACTACCACATGCCCCCTCCCATACATGTGGAGTCACCAGCCGCTTCTTTTCACCTGACAGTGAGGAGTTTCACCAGGGGGACGTAGCACGCGGGAGGTAACACGCTTTTCCCCCTCCCCCCCAAACAGGCGCCCCGACCGACCAGAGGAGGCACTAGTGCAGAGACCAGGACACATACCCACATTCGGCTTCCCACCCACAGACACGGCCAACTGTGTCTGTAGGGACGCCCGCCCGAGCCGGAGGAGATTCGAACCGGCGATGCCCGTGTTGGTAGGCAACGGAATAGACCGCCACGCCACCCGGACGCCCTGTTTGTCATTTTTTAAACGATGAATCCAAATGCCATCCGTCGTTTTGACGAAATCAAAATAAGGAATCTGCTTCGTTGGCGTTTTGAGAAAACTCGTGAGTTGTGTGTCAGTCAGTCACGCTGCAGGTAGGCTGAGGTGAATATCACAAGGCAGCATTTATATATTCAGAATGGGTATTCACGTAGCCTTGTTCACTAATTATCAGACCGTAACCTGCGTAGTAGACGGTTGCGGTGCTGTCTGTGTACAGTAGGCTACTGGCGTTTGGAAAAGCGCCTTCAGTGTGACAGACGCATGCACACGAGGTTCCAGTAAGACCAAGGTATAATTGTTAAATCGTTCCATAACTTTTAATATTTCTGCTGAGCACGGCCCTAGTAAGGCTTATCGCAGCATTATAAGAATTATAATCCACACATACTCAAATGCTACGCAATGTAATAACATATTGGCAGACATGAGCACAAACTTCAGACGAAGGCACTGTTACATGGCGAGTAAACGGACCATAAAGAACATTCCTCAACCCCGTCCGTTTCAGTGACGGGTCACCATTCATTATGACCCGGCGTGCTGGCTACGCTGATGTGTGTCTCTGCTCCTGTCTCAGTTCCAGACGTGCCGCGTGCGTCACTGTAAGAATGCCTTCGCCTGCAGCATCACCCATAAGTCTGGCTGGAAGCTGGCGTTTTCTGGTGACACCATGCCGTGCGACGCCTTCGCCCACATAGGTCAGTACGCCCGGGGCTGGGTGTAGACGCAAGCTGATAGAGTAACAGGTGTTGAGTAGCTCCTGGATTAATGGCTGCACATGTCCCCTGCAGCGTCTCCATCTCAGCCGCCTTGTTCCAAATGAATCAAAACATGTTTCAGCTCTCTAAGGCGGCAGGTTCTTCTCAGATCCTGTGGGGTCCTCACTTCATCCCCCCTTTCTTAAACGGCTTGACTAGCTAGGTGTTGTCCAGGAAAAGCTCTCTGAAGACAACGGGCATACCCCACGCCCGTTCGCTGGAGATGCTCTCAGCTCTCCCGGCAGACGCGGCGTGCCGGTCCTCCGTTACAGATGACCTGACTGACTGATTTCCTGTGGGAGCGGAGGAGGCTGTAAAGTGCTCGTCTTTGTGATTCGTGTTTTTGATTGTTGTTAAAGGAAAGAATGCAACATTACTTATTCACGAGGCCACCTTAGAAGACGGGTTGGAGGTGGAAGCGGTGGAGAAAAGGCATAGGTAAGTGGGTGTTATTGTTTAGCCGTTGCAGTCTGTCAGGGAAGAGCCTGCAGGGAAGAGGTCTGCAGCTTTTGCCGAGCTTCGACCATGGGAAATGCAAGTGATTTGAAAGTAAATGTGGCCATGAATGAGGTTTTTCTCAGCTGACAAAGAAGTGTACTTGCTTTGCTACTTGGAGATTGCAGTCATTTATGAGCACAATGTCACTCGCTACGTTCGCCACAGAAATTGACATTGATTTTTTTTTTTTTTTTTTTTTTTGTAAGTCCTTTATGGAGGCGGTGAGCAGCTGCTTTCTCGCTGGCATCTTTTGTGTTTAAAGGGGAGAAACAAGAATTATTCCCACTGAAATGAAATTGAATCTAAAGAAAATATCTTTTGAGGAAAGTCATTGAACTGAGGTTGCAATGCATAAAGTAATTTCGCCGTTTACTTATAAAAAATAAAAAAAAGAAAAGTCGTTGAGCTTTTGCAGCCTCGCCAGTTGGGCGGTGTAATGTGGGGCCGTGTCTTGATGTTTGCTCTCCTGCCCCGGCAGCACCACCTCCCAGGCCATCGGTATGGGCGTGAAGATGAACGCTGACTTCATCATGCTGAACCACTTCAGCCAGCGCTACGCCAAGATCCCTCTGTTCAGCGAAGACTTCACTGACAAAGTGGGAATCTCGTTTGACCACATGAGGGTGAGAGTCTTGTGAAATGGTGACGCTGGTGGAAAAGAATATGCTGTTCAGTGATTTATTTCATTTTTATCATGTGGCGTACCTTAAGAGGTCTTAGTCTTGTTTATTTTAAGACGGGACCGCTCGATGCTAATGTAGCTGGCGCAGTTCAGGGTACTGTCATCGAAACGGGCCCCGTGTGAAGATCCAGAAAAACGCAGGTGGACCCTGAGAAACGGTTTCACTGGATCCCTGTTTGTTTAAATGGAGATTTGAGATGTGACCCAGCATCATCAGCTTCAGCTGTTGCAAACGGCACAGGCAGAAATGGGGGAGTTTCTCCCAAAGTGAGAAATGGCAGAGACGTGGGCCAACTTAGTGGACTGCATAGGTTTTTTTTTTTGTTCCTCGTTTCTTTCCCGTAACTTTGCCCTTGAGTTTTATACTTTAATGGTCAGCTATAAATCACTGAGTGGACCCTGAACTTGGACACTACTAGAATAAAAAAAAAAAAAAATTGGGGGGTGAGGTGAATTTTTTTCTCCCCAGTTGTATCTGGCTAATTACCCCACTCTTCCAAGGTGTCCCGTCTCTGCTCCGCCCCCTCTGCTGATCCGGGGAGGGCTGCAGACTACCACATGCCTCCTCCCATACATGTAGAGTCACCAGCCGCTTCTTTTCACCTGACAGTGAGGAGTTTCGCCAGGGGGACGTAGCGCGTGGGAGGATCACGCTATCCCCCCCCAGTTACCTCCTCCCCCCTAAACAGAAGCCCTGACTGACCAGAGGAGGCGCTAGTGCAGCGACAAGAACACACACTCACATCCGGCTTCCCACCTGCAGACACGGCCAATTGTGTCTGTAGGGACGCCCGACCAAGCCGGAGGTAACACAGGGATTTGAACCAGCGATCCCTCGTGTTGGCAGGCAACGGAATAGACCGCTACGCTACCCAGATGCCCCGTGATGTCATCTTTTAATGTCTGATATAAATCGTCTTTGGTATTGCACTGGTGTGACGTCACAGAATTCACTTGTTTTCCCTTTAACTCCTCAGGTGCAGTTATAAAAAAAAAGAAGTGTGGTGCAAACTGCAGATCTGGCCACTGTCATCTTGTGTGTCTAAAAACCCAGCTGAAACTGCTTTGGACCAGGCTTGATACTGATCCTGAGCCTGATCAGATTTTACACCCCACTGACCTTCTTGCCCCCCTCCTTCCCTTCTCCTCTTTCAGATCCGGTTCGGAGAATTCAGAGTCCTCCCGAGGCTAATTCCCCCGCTCAAAGCCCTCTTTGCTGAGGAAATTGGTGAGATGGAGGGGCGGCGAGAGAAGAGAGAGCTGAGGCAAGGTAAAGGATTCGGCACCAACATCAATGGTGAGCAGAGGACGCCTGAGGCAGACCGAGTCACCAAACGAGACCAGGAGGACGAGCTGGCAACGTTGCATGGCACAGAGGCCAAGAGACAGAAGGTGTTGAATTAGAATTTGAGGTCAGAGTAACAGGACTTTTACCTTATGGAGAAAGCCAAGAGGTTTCTAATTTAAATTCATTATGTGGGAATACTTTCAGAATATGAGCTTTTAGTTTGGCCTGGTGTGTTTTCAACCGCTTGTGCTATCAGCGTGTATACATCTTTTGCATTGCAGTGTCCGCTCAAAGAATAAAGTAATGTCTGATGGCCTGAGTTTTTTTTTTTTTACACGAATTTGTCACTAAATGAGAGAACCTGGGTCATTTCCACAATTTCGGTTGTCAAACGGGTATACTTTTGGTGTTCTAAAGTAAAAAAAAAAAAAAATCTAAAGTGACTAATGTTGCCATGATGGATGAAAATGTCCACAACACCTCCCGTCTCTGACGATGCCCATCCATGCAGCAGTTCTGTCATCTTCCATGTAGACGAACCCTCTCTGTGTTGTCTGTATCAGCGCTCTGTGATAACAGAGTTTGGATCTAATATCTGAAACACCGACTTCAGGGTGGTTTGAATCCTCGTCGGTTTCTCTGAACTCGGGCAACAGATGCAGCAGACTGAAATCTGAAGTCTGGATTCACAGATGTTTTCTTATGATTAACTTTAAGAAATGACCCAAGAAGAAATTTGTAGGAGATCTCATCTCATCTCATCATCAGCAGCTTCTCCGGGGTGGGGTCGCGGTGGCAGCAAGCCAAGTAGGGCACTCCAGACACCCTTTTCCCCAGCAACGCCCGCCAGCTCCTCCTGGGGGATCCCAAGGCATTCCCAGGCCAGATTGGACATGTAGTCCCTCCAGTGAGTTCTGGGTCTACTCTGGGGTCTCCTCCCAGTTGGACGTGCCCGGAAAACCTCCAAAGGAAGGCGCCCACGAGGCCTCCTAATCAGATGCCCGAACCACCTCAACTGGCTCCTTTCGACACAAAGGAGCAGCGGCTCTACTCCGAGCTCCCTCTGGATGTCCGAGCTCCTCACCCTATCTCTAAGGCTGAGCCCAGACACCCTACGGAGGGAACTCATTTCAGCCGCTTGTATCCGCGATCTCACCCTTCCGGTCACCCCCCAGAGCTCATGACTATGGGTGAGGGATGGAATGAAGATTGACTGGTAAATTGAGAGCTTTGCTTTCCAGCTCAGCTCCCTCTTCACCACAACGGTCCGGTACAACGTCCACATTACTGCTGATGCTGCACCAATCCGCCTGTCAGTCTCCCGCTCCATCCTACCCTCCCTCGTGAACAGGACCCCGAGATACTTGAACTCCTTCACTTCAGGCAACAACTCATCCCCAACCCGGAGGGAGCAATCCACCATTATCCAGTACAGGACCATGGCCTCAGAGTTGGAGGTGCTGACTCTCATCCCGGCCATTTCACACTCAGCTGCAAACCGCTCCTTCCTGGCCGTGGAACAATGGACCAACGGACCACCTCTCTACCCTGGTGGAAGTGCTGAGGGGGGCATGGGAGGTTGACCAGCAAGTTTACATGTGTGTTGTGGGCTTGGAGAAGGCTTACGGGGCCTTCTCCAAGTCCACGAACTGTATCCCGAGGCACTCTGTGGGGGGTACTGCAGGAATATGGGGTACGGGGGCGGTTGCTACAAGCCATCCGGTCCTTGTATAACCAAAGTGAGCGCTGTGTCTGTACTCTCAGCACAAAGTCAAACACGTTTTCGGTGGGTGTCACTGTCAGACTCCGCCAAGGTTGTCCCTTGTCTCTGATTCTGTTTGTGATATTCATGGGCAGCATCTCAAGGTGCAGCCAAGGTGAGGAGTGTGTCCGTTTTGGGAACCTTAAGAGGCCTCTCCAGCCCCCCCCCCCCTTCTCCCCAATTGTATCTGGGCAATTACCCCACTCTTCCGACTTTCGAGTCATCCATCTCTGCTCCACCCCCTCTGCCGATCCGGGGAGGGCTGCAGACTACCACATGCCTCCTCCCATACATGTGGAGTTGCCAGCAGCTTCTTTTCACCTGACAGTGAGGAGTTTCACCAGGGGGATGTAGCATGTGGGAGGATCACACTATTCCCCCCAGTTCCCCCTCCCCCACAAAGAGGTGCCCTGACTGACCAGAGGAGGTGCTAGTGCAGCGACCAGGACACATACCCACATCCGGCTTCCCACCCGCAGACACGGCCAATGGTGTCTGTAGGTGTCTGTGAATGTCCTCATTCATCCAGGTCATGGTTATCCAAAGCAGTTGAATCAAGCACTTGGTTCAACTCCTTTGGATGTGTCTGTAGGGACGCCCGACCAAGCCGGAGGCAACACGGGGATTCAAACCGGCGATCCCTGTGTTGGTAGGCAACGGAATAGACCGCTACGCCACCCGGATGCCCTTTTGTATTTAGGCTTTTGGGGGGAAAAAAAGTTTTTTGCCAAACTTCTCACAATAGGGCAATAGCATAACTTTGGTGAGGCGCACCATCTGTACGGGGTTTCTAGTCGACTGAATTTTAAATGTACACAAATTGAAATGAGCAAGTTTGTCAACATAAAAGTCTGTCTGACAGGAGAGTAGTGTGTCAACGTTGGCTTGGAAAGCAGTTTGGAAAAGCTATTTAGGACAACTTAAGCTCGATGAATTACTGACAGGTGTCATTTTGAATATAAAAGAGGATGGTTAGCGTCTGGCTGGAAGGCCGTTATGAACTGGAGCCTTGGCGGTGTTGTTGTCAGTGGACGTGAGTTATTCTGACCCGGGCCAGCCAGCGGCGGGTATCCGTCAGGACTCCCCGGGCCTGTCGGTGGCTCTCCAGCTGATGTTACACAACCGACATTTCAGTGGAGGAAACTGGAGGCTTTCCATTTCTCCGCCACGCCGACAAGATGGCGGGGTACACCGTCTGAAACCCAAACCAAGTTAGGAAGAAGAAAAGAAGAGTGCTTTTTGAGAACATCATCTTTTCATAACTTTTTATTGTTGGGACCAAACTTGTCAGGCAGGGGGAAGTATTTTAGTTGTTCCTCTCTTGAGAAGGTTTTGTGAATCCGGCCTCTGCAGAGAACAATCGAAGCTTGTGCAGACGACTTAATGAGGCTGTAAGCAACGGGGAAAAAGCAGAGTATTCCTCTGCGGAGTCCTTTTTGTCTTTGCCACTTGAGGGAGCAGAAAGCCTGAAACCGGAGTCCGCACGCCGCCAGTGCGGGACCAGGGACCTCAGCCATTACAGAGGCTGCTGGTGCATAATTGCCTACTTGAGTAAAAGCCATCAGGGTCCAGTTGTCTATGAATAGCTCCTGCAGTGACCCACAGGTGATGTCGGCGGGTCGAAGAGGCAGAAAAGTTTCAAACTCCGGCACTTTCCTTCTGATTCCCGTCTGACTCGGCGTGTTTTGTGTTGTCAAACAGCACACAGCCATAGTGTGTGTGTGTGTGTGTGTGTGTGTGTGTGTGTGTAGTGTGTGTTTCGGCCAAGTGAAAGAATGAGTATTTTCATTTGACGGGTTTTCACCTCCAAGCGAAGAGACCTCCCTGCTTCTCAGCACGTGTAGGATTCGGTGCTGCAGCCCAAACGGGACATCAGCCGTCCGTTATTTCAGATCCCAGCTGCTCTTACATTTATTCATCCTGCTGAAACCCACACTGAGCAAGACCCCAGTTTCACTGAATCAATTGTCATTGGCAGTGAGGATAAAGATTACCTCGTTCTCGCTCTGTTGTGCGTCCACGTCAGGACGACCAAGCTGCTCGTTGTGACTGTTGTGGATTTTCAAAGTTTAATAAGTTTTGGGGGGGGGGGTACAGACCTGCCGCTCCTAAAATTGCATATATTGCATTAAAATGAGTTTTAGACCAACTGCACAAAAATAAAAACAGTTACTATAAGATCTGCCTAAAACGACCAGGGCCGGTCAACATGACCGGCCCTGGTCGTTTGCAGGCGTTGGTGGCGTCACGTCAGTATTTATGACGTGTGTTGTCGCGTCATTTCCTTGGTGAAGTTCGTGGCTGTGTCCTAGAAACACACTAGCGCCCTCCAGTGCAGAGAAGTGGTCTAAACTTGATGTGTGATGATGTCCAACGTGTCTGGTTACAGACGCAGCATGACTACCACCCGAGGCCTTGCAGTATTTACAGGCGTGGGACAGCGGCCATTTTAAATTGTTTGAAAAACAGTCTTACAGTTGTTGAAATGTTAATGTTGGTGCCAGTTGGGTTCCTCCCTGACACACTGACATATGTAAAGCAGTAATATCTCAGCTGGGTGTCGATCTTGGCAGGATATGGAGTTTAAACACCGGCCGTGGCGGTTCTAGGTAGGGGTGACGCCCCGCTCGTTCTGGAGTTAAAATGCACCTAACTTGACACGCACTCTTGGCTAGGAAATGGTTGCCGTTTAATTGAAGTACTACTAGCGCTACTTCATAGAGCTAGCACTACTGTGACATGATTACTATGTAGCAAATGTACTACTGCTTGGTGTAGTGCTGCTATGGCAGCAGTGTTGTACGCCAGGTGGTAGCACTACCTGCTACATGGAAGTGGTGCCTCACTAAAAGCACAACTTCAACAAGCAAACTTCAACGTAGGCTGCGTCCGCAAGCGCGGGAGGACCCAGTCTGTCCAGATAAGAGGTTCTGGCGTAAATGGGAAAAGTGGGGGTGTTTTTTTTACGAATAGTAGTTGGCTTGGTGATTGTGACGGTGGCTTACATACATACATACATACATACGTGCATGCATGCAACACCGTCTGCAGCTGGACTGTGCGGCGCGCGAGGTTTGCACGCTGTTCACGCTGCATTTTATGCACAGCTACATTTTGCAGTTGCCCCTCTTAGGTGTACTTGTGCTGTGTAGCTGTGTACTGCGAAGCTTGTGTAGCGGTTCATCATGCGTACTGCTGTACAGTGGTGTGTAGTTTTATCACGCGGCGTTTTGTGGTATGCATTGTTTTGTGTTGATAAGATGTTTGGGTGTGTGTTTGTGCAGTTTGTTCCTATGACGCAAGGCTCTTCATTACCCATCAGGAACAAATTTAAGTGTTTTTTGTTTGTTTTTTTTACTGATTTAATTGAATTGAAATGAATAGGTAGTTAGTTCAGCGGTGGGTTTTGGAGCAAGTCCATTTTCCTGGATGTGAGATTAAGATGCACAGCGCCAGACCTGGAGTCAATTAAAGCCCTTCTGCAGTAACAGAGGCCACCTCTATCAGAGGAGGCCTGAATAATGAGAGCGGGTTTGAAAATAACCTTTAACATAATTATCACTGAGTCAGAACCCAATCAGCACCCAGCCAGCACGGACCACAACAAAACATGGCAGTCATGGACACATCATGCAAATGTACTGAGCATACATTTAAATGTATTTAACATGCAAATTATGTTTGCTACCCAGTCCCTGGTTTGGTTTTTGTACCTGACATAAGGAGTCTATTTTTAGAAGTAGATTTTATAGGGTCAAGACCCAGTAAGCACTAAATGAACATCATCACCAGCTTGTCCCCCTGTCGGAGAAGGGGCACAAGCTGATTGGTTGTTCAGCTGCTCAAACATGCGGAAGAGGGGGACCGGTTGTGGCTATAAATGCAGAACAAAAACCCTGTGCTCTTGTCATCCCACAGATCATCCAAAGGACGGCGCTACTACCAGCGCTTCTTGATAATCAAAAGAGTGCCTTTGCAGGGGGAGAGCCTGAACTCCACTTGCAGATTAACTGTCTAGGACACACTGGCATGCAAATTCCCTGTGTTGTATGCCAAGCCTGCCAACAGCAGAGGTTAAAAACGTAAACACCTTCCCGTTTGGAAAAAGACCAGAAATGTGGCGGGCATATATGGGTCCTGCCCGTTTCTCCCATTGCAGATATTTGTGGATATGGGTTAAGCCCTCGAGGGATTCTTTTTTAAATTTCAGGCTGCTAAAAGGAGGAGGACTCCTCTTGAACACCCACGCATTCACCATCTAGTGTGCAGATCATCTACCGAGAATAGCCTGATAAAAAAAGAAGGGGTGTCATGACGCTAGAGCCATTTCGAACAGGGAGGCACCTGTGTTGTTAACACTTGTCATCGTTTATCTAGTCAGGAATGAAGGGTGGCAGGTTTCAATGTGGGTGGTGGGGGGGGGGCAGAAAGGGGGCCTGGCTACAATCGGATACACCTCCGCCGGCCTAATCTTTCGCCTCAGTTCAAAGTCAATTACACGGCCTTCTTCGCCTCTCTTCACATTTTCTGCCTGGCTGCCGACTTCGCCGAGCGGCACGGTTCTCCTCTGGTAGGAGTCGGAGTGGGAGGTAAATCTGAGGGGACTTGTGTGGAAGAGGGTCCTCGGACGCCCCCGCCTCGGCCCCCCAGGTCTGACAGCTGAGGTTCACTGCAAAAAAAGAAAAAGAGAAGCTCATCAAGGGGCCCGTCCCTTGTTTTAAGTCACACAAGGCTTGTTTCAAAACCTCGCACCCAGAATGTCCCGACACCACTGGCAGGTTACACTGCTTGGTTCATGGCAACAGGCCATGTTTCAAGATATTTTATCTAAAAAATCAAAAGACAGATTATCTTAGTGTCTGCAGACAACTTCACCCCCCCTCCCCCCTCCAGCGTTTCCAAGCGTTTTTATTTTTTACGCCACTGTCGCAAAGACAACCGGATTGCTTTCCGTTTGTCATCAGCCTGGCCGCTGTCCAAAGCAGAAGCAACCGTCAGAATCCCACTTTGAACTGGAAATCCCGAGCTCAGAGCAAAACATCCAGACCCCCCCCCCCCCCGAACAGGCGCCCCGACTGACCACAGGAGGCGCTAGTGCAGCGACCAGGACAAATACCCACATCCGGCTTCCCACCCGCAGACACGGCCGATTAATCTTTTTTTTTTTTTTAAGAACTTTATTAACAAAAGTGAACAAAAATAGTATACAACAATGTCAATCAACAATAGTCACATTATTAAATGTATACAACATTAACACATATATTATCATAAACATTAACATAAATACGCCAGGGGGGTTGTATAAAGTAAAACAAATAAATTACACGCTTAACTAAATATTTTGTAAATCGTAAAGTGCTTATATGTGTTTACAGCTTTTTTATTTTCACTATCAGATATTGATGAAATGTATTGTTTGACATGCGCAGACGGCTCAGGAAAATTAGGTTTCTTGCTAGAGAATTTAGATCTGTGAATATAACATTTTGTTAAGATAATTAGCAAATTGATTAAGTAATACTGAGAATCGAGGTTCCAATCAAATTCAGTATATCCAAACAATACATTTTTCCAACTCAGGGTGAAATGAGGACACGGCCGATTAGTCGACTCTGTGAATTAATGTCGCGCTGCGGAACTTCCGGGTGTGTCTTTGCACAAGAACTTCCGGTACAACCGGATGCTTATGTTCCGCTGAGTCGTTGGTTCGCTGCTAACTTATCCGTCCGAAATCTTAGTTTCGTCCGAAAAATCGGTGACTCAGACAAGGCGAAGAGGGACGTTCAAGTATCACCGCGGTGAGTCCGGCTCCGCTGAGCGCTGTTGTGTGCCGCAGTGTGGTAATTCGGCGCGCTATGATTTTGTTTTAAGTTTCCCGCCATTCCCTAGTAGCTGCGAGGAAAGAGCCAAGTGGCTAGCGAAGATTCGGAGGCATGCATTTACCGTCACCAAGAGCACAGAAGGGTGTAGTGGGCATGCTGAACCGGGTGGTTTCGCTGCGCCCCCTACAGGCGTGTTAAGGAGGCTCAAGAAAGGAGCTGTCCCCGCACTCTGCGTGGAATGAGTACTGCAAACCCGCACCCGGGCTGGGTGTGTGGGAGCGCCCCAAACCCGCACCCGGGCTGGGTGTGTGGGAGCGCCCCAAACCCGCACCCGGGCTGGGTGTGTGGGAGCGTCCCAAACCCGCACCCGGGCTGGGTGTGTGGGAGCGCCCCAAACCCGCACCCGGGCTGGGTGTGTGGGAGCGCCCCAAACCCGCACCCGGGCTGGGTGTGTGGGAGCGCCCCAAACCCGCATCCGGGCTGGGTGTGTGGGAGCGCCCCAAACCCGCACCCGGGCTGGGTGTGTGGGAGCGCCGGGAGCGTCCTGCTGGCGCCCCCCTGCCAGCTCTGGACTCCTCCGATAATGAGATGGATGTCAGCAGCTGCCTGCGAGAGCAGGACTAGTGCGTGGCTCCTCATCCCGCCGCTTTGGACGATGCCCTGGCCCACAACGAGTCAATGAGGAAACTTAAGAAGTGCTCCAGAAACAACTAGAGACCGTCCAGCTACAGTCCAAATCCAGCCTGAGGCGATTTGCAGGTTCCGATGAGGACGTCCGGTTTTACACCAGGTATGTCTGATTTGTATCACTTCATTTAATCGCCCCTGCCAGACAGTGGCGGATCTAGAGGTTTTTTTTTCCTGGGGTGGCAAAGGGGGTGGCATGAGGTTCAAGGAGGGGGGCAATGGACATTATTCAAAACTCGGATTTCATCGAATGTATTTTGTTCTCTACTGTTTGAGATGAGTTTGGTGCGGGTCTCATTGACCTTCGCCATGCATGTACATAAAATACACTTTAAAAACACATTATCTGATTTATAAATGGGGTGGCAACAGGGGTGGCAAGACTGTGTCCCAGAGGTGGCAGCTGCCACCCCTGTTGCCACCCCGTAGATCCGCGCCTGCTGCCAGATTAACTCACCTGTTCACTTTCTCCAACCCTCACCGTGCCTCTCTCACACACGCCCACGGGTAGTAGATTGCAATAAGAACTGGGCTATTACTTTAACAGCTGTACAGAAGATACAATGTGAAACTGCCATGTCATGTATCATGGCTTGTGTAAAAGTAGCAAGGTAACGTTAGTTGCAAGGCAGCCAGCTAACGTTAGTTAGCTAGCTAGCTAGCTAGCTAGCATAGTTCTAATGATGCCGCTACTCACCCTCGTAATTGTCGCTGTAGCTCGAAGTATACATCGTAAACCCCTTTTCTTTTTTTGCTCGTCTGAGCCATGGGGGGGGGGGCATGCACGATGCGATGCACATCGTTGGCTGTGATTTTAGGGAGGTCCTGCAAATGGAGCCGTCTCTAAGCTCAACAAACCAGACCGGAAGTTCTTGTGCAAGTACTCGTTCGTCGGAAGCCGGACGACGCCATCTTACGCACCCAGGCTATGTTGCGTCTGCAGGGACGCCCGATCAAGCCAGCGGTAACGCGGGGATTTGAACCGGCCTCCCCCGTGTCGCTAGGCAACGGGGGAGGCTGCTACGCTACCCGGACGCCCCTGCCCAAGCAATTCTAGTGAGTCGCTGAGAACAGAAGAGACGCACCTGGCTGGGATGAAAGCTGTGACAAGGGAAGACTGGATGTTCAATGACCCGCATGATGTCAGAAAGTTTCTCGGGGAAAAACTTGGAGATGATAACTGCTGTATCTCAAAGCGTCAGAGATGGAGCCCTTAAGATCAGGGTATTCAGCAGGTATCCCTGTGTGACTTGCTTCCCACTCGGATTAAAAGCAAAGGGCGGGGTGACAAGTGGCCCGAGGCTGAGTCACTTCGGGATGTTGCAGGCGTGTGTGAGGCAATAAGAACGACTGGATTCCGACAAGGGGAGATGGAGGACAGTAAAATTGTGTTTTACTGTGAAGGGGAATAGCCAGAAAGAGTGTACCTTGATTATGTGAGTTACAAGGTGAGGCCGTATGAGAGAGCGCCTCTCAGATGTTTTTGTCGTCAAGAATGTGGAGACGGTGCTGCGGTACGTAATGGACTCAGAAGATGTGGGAGATATGGAGAGGACAACTGCAATGTTGAAGATCATAAAGTTGAGGAAGTACAAGCAAAGGGCCTGCACTGCAAGGGAACTCGTGATATGGGATCAGTACAGTGTCCAAAAAATAATGGAGGAAGAGAAAGTGAATAAGATGAGAGCAGAAATGGGATTGCCATATGCCGAAGCCGTGAAGCAATTGGAGAGAAATGACGAGATGGTGGAAGTGCAAAACGAACCGAAGCAGAAAAGGGACGGCGCTGACCGGAATGTCTGCATAGACAAAAGGTTTTTGGCATTCATTACCATGGTCATAAATTGCGCTGCTGAAGCGGAGGGGAAGTCGTAAAGGATCAAGACGGTGCCGAACGCTGCCAGGCGGTATTTGAATGTTTTTGACATATCTGGAGAATATCTAGATGTTACACTGCGGGAAGCATTTGCATCAACTCGGACTGGGTCTGGGTTGTAGAGTGGACGGTGTCATGGGTGGGATCACTTTTGGTGTACAATGTGGCATGTGGCTAGTTGGTGCTGTGAAGTTCTTACATTTCAGTTGGTGGTGGTAATGCAACATTTCGGGTGCCAACCACCAGTAAAAACCAACAAGAAGAAAGGCAGCGCACACAATGGATCCAGCTAAAGTCCTTTACAAATGGGGACGCATTTGTAAAGGAAATTTGTAAAGCTGCATCCCCTGCAGCTTGGTGTATGCAACAATTGAAGACATTAGAAGACCTGTTTGTCCTAAGTATTTTATAGTGTTAAACACACATTTAAACTGATTACATTAGGCTCTTAAAGTTCTAAGAAAAGAATGCAAAGAATGGCCTTCTGAGCTGCCATACTTGCATTATGAGACTTAAAACAAGGTAAAATACCTCGAGGAATCTTGTCTTTTTTCTTTTTGCAGGTTGGCCAGGTTGACACCATTGTCACCTGGACAGGTTTGGTAATTGTGGCCAGGCAATCTGTTAGCTGTTATTTGTCCAGCACAGCTGAATAACTGTCAGTCAGCTGTCACCTCCCACCAGGGTCTTCATCCAAAGTCCCCCCCCCCCCCAATCTGCCAACCCACCCACCCCTTCCTGCAACTCCGGAAGCCAGCGGTCTCCAACCTAAGAGCCTTGTCTGTCCTCCTGCCACGCGAGACAGGCAGAGAGAAGCTGCACAATTGAGATCAAAGTCCCATGTCAGACAGTTGACAACATTTGCAACGCTGAGAAAATAGCTTTTCAGACTTAGTAAAGCAGCTTTGGGTGTGGGGGGTGGGGGGAGCCCGGTGTGAGGGATCTGTGTAAGACAGAGGGTATTAGTATTCCATATAGTGCCGTCTGAATTGGCCTCTCTTCCCTAGGATGGCTGGTCTGTATTAACAGACTGTCTGAGAGAAACCTTCGGAGACTGGCTTCTCACCTGGCCCTGAATGTGAATAAAGTTCGAGTCTGCCCAGCGTAAACCCCCCAGAAGCAAGCTGTAATATATTCAGAGGCTGCAGCCGTGCACAAATGGCACTCACCGACCGCTGCGTAAATCCCAGACCCCATCGAGTGGAGACCAAAGGATGCATGGGAAATCTTTTACAATTTAGACTGCACATGTGCCATTCAGGGCTCAAAAGATGAAATACAATATACATGTATACATATATCTATATGTATGTATACAATATGCACTTTATTGTCCCCATATGGACCTTTGTCTTGGACTCAGGTGAACTGTAATTGGTTTTATTATTCATTTATATATGTATTTATTTTTTTGCAGTTCAGCTTCCCCATTCAGTGATAGGCAGGGTGTGATGTTAAATCCCTTGTGCAGATGTTTAGGGGACTACACACCAACCCAATTCAAGTAAACCAACACAGAAAAATTCAACCTGCCGTGTACACTTGCATGTAAATGGAGGACGTCAGGCCGTGCTGTAATAAACTGGGTTGGGTTGACGTGTGGTGACTGAGATGGACGTCATACAGCCAAGCGCATGTTATGTTGAATACATGAGCGTTGTGCACCTACAGCATCATAAGGCAGAGAGTAGGAGAAATGAAGTACTGTAGCAAAGGCAGGGGGCAGCCAGGAACCGCCGCAGCCGGGACGCGACCCCGGGTCTCCCGCACCACGGGCGGCTACGTTAACCGGTCGACTAAAGGGTCTGACCCGTTAGCCAAGGGCTAGCGAGTCTAGTTATCCGTGGTCATTACACTACCCCCCTCCTTCAGGAAACGCGATCGGCTCCCTCACGCCTCTGGGCGCATGCGCCTCCGATGGCCTCGCGGTCTCACCATCCCACTTCTGACACCAATGTAGTGAATTCAGGGGGGGGCCGGGAAGCGAACCCGGGTCTCCCGCACCACGGGCCACTGCACTAACCAGTCAACTCGAGGGTCCGACCCGTTCTGAGGCCATCAGAAGTGCGTGTGCCCGGAGGCGTGAGGGAGCTGGCGTGATGTATATACCTGTTACATGCAAGCCTCTGTAGTCGTTTCAGGTAAAACAGATAAATAGATAAATTTAAAAAAGGAAGCCTCGCTCCCCGTCCTTACATCACGTCACACCAGTAATGGGGAGAAGCAAACTGTCATTCTTTGTTAAAGCACCACACGTGACAATACAGACCGTTGTGTCCTTGTTATCCCAGCGGGGCACAACGTCCCCCTCCTTTCCCAAGATTAATCGAGACGAAATGTCACTCTTCCAGTAATTGGCTTTCCCAAAATTGGAATGTCAGAACACTTTCCCCCTCCCTCTTATATAAACAAATGAATGCACTAAAACAAGGTGACCATTTTGAAAAGGAGAGAACACACCCAAGTCTTTAGCGTGTGTAAAGTAAAGCTGGGGGGTTCGATGGGGGGGGGGGGGGGACAACATTTCAGTATTCTGTGGCGGGTTGGGGGGGATAATCCTGCTCTGCAGAGGCTTCTCTCCGGAGATGCTGCGGTGTGATAAGCGTCGCTCCCCTGGGGAAGTATAGGCAGACAAAGATGGATTTAGCTTATCTTCCATAACAGAGACATGTGAAAGGTTGATATAAGAAGTTCTGATATAATTAAGACCTGGGTTTGATGTCAGCCCCGCGTTCCCCTCTGGTTGGGCCGGCCTAAAAGGACCACATTTTCCAACATCGCTTTCTCGCACCTTGAACGTTCAAATGGGATCCACGGTGATAATAACCGTGCTCGTGTGGCGTGTCAACAGCCAAGGAAGCGTTGGCTAATCTGATCTTGCGCGTTGATTTAAAAAAAAAACGATAGGACTTTAAGTAGCTTGGGTAATAAAAGTAAACTGCTTTCAAAAACCTCACAGGTGGCTGGTATGAGGGGAAAGTACATGTAAAAAGTGTAAAATTCATTTTAGTCACAGGTCTACACTTGAAAGAACTTCTGTGGTCTGCAGGAGCACGAAAAGAAGGCCAGAGTCAGGATTCGAGTCAGAAATCAGACACACGAGAATTTGTGTTGGTTGTCTGCGCTGGCTTACAACATGGAGCAGTGCACATTCCTGCAGGACAGCACACAGGGTGCATGACAAGGACATCCCCACACCACGCTCAGCAGACTACACAACACATGTAGTACTGGGATCAGATGAGGTGTGTGGAAGGGTGGTGACAAACCTCTGTACATAGTACATTACATTAGTAGCATATTGGTATATTACAATACAGTGCACTGATCACATAGATATTACGTCTGTCTGTGTGCCCATGTCCCCATGCCCCACTGGATGTCATGGACACCTGCTTGTAGCATGTACTTGTACCTGTGTGTACACACATGTGAGTGTATACATGTACTATATATGTACATATATATGTATATGTAAATCTGTAAGGAGGTAAACCTCGTATTTTCATGTACAGGCTGTGGCAATAAATTTACTCAACGACAATAATAAAGTATCTATATCTATCTGTCTGTCTGTCTGTCTGTCTGTGTGTAATATGAAGTACAGTTAAGGTTAAAGTGTGGTTATGTTGCTGTGTTGTTGTGTGTCCTTCTTTGTAGTGTGCATAGAAACCCTCAGCTGTACGTCTCTGTTGGACGCGGTGACCAGTTTCATCAGAATACTCGGGGAGTTTCTTCATCCTGTACAAACGGTAAAAACACTGTGGCCCCCGGCCTGCACTTTTCACATACGATGTGGCCACAGAAGCAAAGAATGTGGTTTGTTTGTGATGCGTGTTGCCACATCTAACTAGAAACTTGAAAAGTTTTGATTGACAACAAACCAGAAATCTAAATAAAGGAAATATAATATGCTGTTGGTGTGTTGCAACCCGCTGTTGCAGCTGCAGTGGAGAGCGTGCTAGTGTCCATAACTGTTGACCCCAGTCCGTGTAGGGGGCTATTTTAGTAACAGCAAATGCAACCACTGTATTCAATGTGCGCACTGAACGCGGGGAAGCACCGCTGTCTTCATGAACTAGCTGCCGTCAGTAGAGAGAATAATGATTCAGCAGTCATACATCTGTATGCACCAAAAGGGGCATCGTAGTGACGGGGGGGGGGGGACTACCAGGGCCCAGAAGGGGGGGGGGCTCGGGAAGCCTGGAATTAAAAGTTTGTTTTGGTTCACAAATTTTTATTTCTGTAAATAAATTAAAGCGATTTGTCTGTAAATAGACTGCATTTCTGTAGCGCTCTTGTAGTCTACCGACCACTCAAACCGCTTTCCAGTGTGTGTCTCTCACATTCACACACTGACGACAGAGCCTGCCATTGCAAGGTGCCCAGCTGCTCATCAGGAGCAGTTGGGGGTTCAGTGTCTTGCTCAAGGACACTTTGACGTACTCGCTGAAGGAGCCGGGGATTGAACCAGGAACCTTCGGATTACTGGACGGCCCGCTCTACCTTCTGAGCCATGCCGCCCCACTGCCCAAGTGTTTCAATTTCTAACTCATTAGTGTCATAAGGTCAGTTAAAACTGGCTCAATACATCGGTTGAGGGACGTAAAGAAAATAGTGGAGGCTCTCTGAGGCCCCTCTCACCCCTTACAAAAGGTGCAAAATTATGGCTGACAGGAGCTATTTGCGCTGCTTGTATAGAAAATGTAAATCTTTTAATTCTTTATCTCTGAAGTGCATTACCTGTTCTGTAAAACAAAACAAAACAAAAAACACTATAGCCATCGCTGACAGACAGTGGCTTTATGAGTCACTATTGTGTCTGAATTGAATGAGCTGAGCTCTCTGACTTCACCATGCATCTTGCACATCATAAAGAATAACGTCCATTGGAGCCACACAGGCTTAGAAATGTCCATAATGGCGTTCATAGCGATCTTATTAATAAGTGAATACAAACAGTGTAGCAAAGCTGTTTGTATCTGCTGGAAGAGCGCTGACAACTCACGGTATGAATGAACTGTGCCAGCCTAAACGCTTATGAAAAGAAACAAGAGACGAGGGAGACAATTGTCCCCGAACTTTTCATTTATCATGGGCAGGAATCGGAAATGGGGGTGTGGGATGTTAGACTGTCTCTATTCAGGGGGAATGAATGGAGACTTAAGCTGAGGTAAGGGGTTTCTGACCACGATGATGAATTGGTGGAAGCTTATTATCATTGCACAGTACGCTGATATGATCTCAGTCCTTCCATAAATCCTGGGGCCGCTGTGGAAGAGTGTCCTTGGTTTAAATGTACTATAGGCTCAGATACGTTAGCTGGTGCCGAGCTGGACAAGGGCCTTTTCATTCACGAGAGGAAATGTTTGCTGGGCAGTGCAGTTAAGGAGGGACAACGAGTAAGAATGCAGTTGGAGACAAGAGGTAAGTGGTCTTTGATTGGCCAAAGGACGATGGCACATAGTGAGGGAAAGGCCTTAAAAATAAACAACAACTGAGTTTTGTATCGCGCCTTTCAATGAACCCAAGGATGCTTTACACCAGATAAGAAAAAGAAAGAAAGATTAAAACAAAGATCAAAAGACTACAGACCATAGGCCTTAGTAAAACGGTAGGTTTTCAGTAGTCTTTCAAGACTGTCCAAGAAGCTCTCCGCCGGAATGAAGTTCCAAACGGAAAAAGATCAGCCGCTTCCGTACTAGTCGCTGATGCTGCTGGTGGGCTATCAGGGCCTTCTCTGCTCTGCTCTCTTCCTCTCTGCTGGCCCTGTCAAAATCCAACAAATCCTGATTTGTTTTTCACAGTTAAAGTGTGCCTGAACTGTGCCTGAACTCAACCGCTTGTTTCCTCATGGGGCTGAGCAGGGATTTGCTACGTCATCTAAATGCGTCACAGCTCCTTGGACCAGCACTGGTTTTGCGTCGCTAATCTTTCCTGGAAGCTCGAAGCCGCAAACTGATTACAGGTTTGAGTGACCGTATCATCAGCCAATCAAATTTTGGTGCCCCAGGGGCCCCGTGATGTATCCGTGGCCCCATTTGTCTACTGATTCAAGGCGGAAACTTAGGCGCTGTCTAATGACGTTGCTCCTAGGCGACACAGTACGCCCCTGTCTTAAAGGTACATTTCACGATTTCGACTGTTACAGCAACAGTTATGGCTGTATGGTCGAGAACCTCCCGTGGTTGCAGTGATAAAAAACCGTCGGGAAACGTTTTTGCTCGCTATCGCCGCTCCCTCTCTCCGTTCACTCTCTGGCTCGCTCCACCAACGCTGCTCTCCGCCGCCGCACGCATGATTTAGATCAGGCAGCCACGCTGGCCACCATGAATGAGAAAGTAAACAAGTAAACAAGACGTCCATCTTATTTTGCGGATCGCCAAATAGCTGACCGCTGATCTCAGCACAGCGGAACTGGGGGAGCACTGTGTTACGTCGCGGAGTGAAGCACAGGAGACGAGCGACCCGTTAATAACTTTATTTAGCAACACTTTTTTTCCCCTTACTTTATTGATACTTCAAATACATTCAAACAGAGCAAAATAGACACACGAGACACCACAAAAACAAGAGATTGAAGATAAAAAAAAACAATAAAGACACAAAAGAGAAAGTAAATTATAAAAAATAAATAACAGAAAAAAATAAGTAGATAAAGGTGAAAAAATAAGTAAATAAAGGTGAATTTATTTAGCAACACGTAGCTTCCATCCGACTTCCTGTCCTCGCACTCTCGTTCTTCTTCTGTCCCCGTACAGCAGTCCCTCGCCGCCACGCCGCTTCTCACAGCGCCACCCAGTGGCGATGGAATGTAGCGTCCACAAACGCAACACCGGATGAACTAAAAACAATTCGCTTTATTCGCCTTGTCGCCATGTTTGTTGAATTGACATCGTGAGGAGGACGAGACGCGGAAGTGCCATAGACTCCAATGTTAAAACTCTGTTATAAAAACACATTTTCAAGAGTAGGATTAGTCTCAGCTGGAAATCACCTCAGTCGCTGCAATAAAACATCTCCCACGGCTGAGCTTTGTTTTCTCACCGTTGTGCCATTGCTTTATGAAAGTCATCCACATACATCCATTTTATATCATGAAACCACAACAGTTAAACACATCTGAAGTCTTTTAATTAGGGCCCCTTCTACCGGTAGGGAAGAAAAAAGGTGTGGTTTGTTGTCAAGTTGGAGCACCAGAGAAGGGGAGATACACTTAGGGAAGATCTGCACTCTGCTGAGTGCACCCTTCTAGTTGCTTCTGTGGTTGTGCCATGTGGTGTGCGTGTGCAACCTGGTTGCTGAGTGACATCAAGGAAGATGTGTTGCTGATGCTGCAATTGCTGCTATAGTGCACAGTGGTATGTGTTGTGGTTGTTGAAAATCAGCTGTCTTGTTGGTGTTGATCCAGTAGTGCATATAGTGTGAGATAGTGTATTTTGTATGTAGCTGTGGAGGCTGTATCAGCACCCATATGATATTGTGTGTGTGTGTGTGTGTGGGGGGGGGGTGCAGTTCGTCACTGAAGGCCCTGACTGAAACCACATGGTACGCTACTGGCTGATACAGTATCAAAACTCAAATAAAAACAGAAAAGTAATACTTGATTCTGTCCAAAATCATTGAGCGAGCAAGCAGGTTTATCTGTATTGCACATGTCATACACAGGGTCATTCAGTGTGCTTTACACAGATAAAAACAGAGAAGGAACAACCATATAAAATATGATTAAAAGAGAGTAAACAAAAACAAATGGGAACAATCATATCTAAAATATAATTAAAAGAGTACAAAGTACATGAAATACACTTTGGAATAGTAATCAAAAAGAGTAATATGATTAAAAGACAGGTACTATAAAAAGAAAACACAAAGTAAAAAAAAATAGAATAAATACATCGTCACTTCCCCGCTGGGAGTGACTAGAGATCTACTTCCAGAATGAAAGTGCAGCAGGAATGAGGTGCAAGTTTTAATGCTCAATCATGGGCACAAGAAAAAAGAAATGTTGTGAACCTAGATTTAGAAATTGTTATATATGGGCACATCTAAGATCTTGTGGTAGTTTGTTCCAGTTGCATGCAGCATAGCAGCTCGGCTTGATGACTGACTTAATGATTGACATACAGGGCATTGGCACCAAGCCTTGTTCATTAATCATAATTCTCTTTTTTTCCATACAGCAGTGTGAAAACAAGTATGTGAAAGCAGCAGAAATTACTTGGGAGTTTCAGAATGGACAGAACAATTTGCTTTGCAAATCTTGCCTTTCAACTTGTTCCCTGTCACCATGCAGGTGGTGCAGCATGTTAACGCGTAAGTGATGTGTGGGCTTTCTTTTGGTTTTCTAAAGAATTTTGTTTCTTTGAGGGATTATTGTGCAACAAGTCAAAGCGGAGTAGAGCGTTGCCCTTGCAGAGGCGTTTTCGGTCATGAGTTGTGTGCACATTGTATGTGCACATGTAGAAAATGGCAGCGGGTAAATGCTCAGGTAGCACATCTCTGCTGTTTGGTTGGTAGGGATTTCAGTGGAAGGATTATAAAGCATTTCAACTCGCACATACCTCAGCTATACTCAGCCCATATAGTAGTGCTGACCCAAATGCTTCAATGCTTGTAATCCAACGGCAAAATCAGTATTAAAAAAATAAATTAAACGGCAGTTGGCAATAGGCGCGGGGAAAACAACAAACTGCACGATGGAGCCAGCAGGACGGCAAAAACTACAGAACGATGGGTTGCTATGGTGATGTATTGTTTGCAGAACAAAATAAATTATAGTGTACAAAATTGTTTTGTGTTTGTTTTACACAATTCAATAATCAGAATCAGAAATACTTTATTCATCCCCGAGGGGAAATTGGGTCCTATTACAGACACTCGCGCTCTAATAAAGAAAAACTAACAAGATACAAGACAACAAGAAAATAGAAACAAATGGAAATAAGAAAAACAGAAATAAATAGAAATGGAAGATAAAATAAGAAATAGAAATAAGAATAAAATATGTCAACATATGTGCGCCATGCTCCAGCATATAACACCCTGTCTATACTGTATTACTGCAGCACAAACACACACCCGACAGGGTGAAACAAGTGGAAGGGCCCGTCTGATGACTACTGACTTCGAGTGTCTGACACTGTGAGGGAGGAGGTGTAAAGTTTGATGGCCACAGGCAGGAATGACCCCCTGTGGCGCTCTGTGGTGCATTTCAGCAGAATGAGTCCGTCACCAAAAGTACTCCTGTGCCCGACCAGCACGTCATGGAGTGGGTGGGAGACATTGTCCATGATGGCACATAACTTCAACAGAGTCCTCCTCTCAGAACCCGCTGCCAGAGAGTCCAGCTCCGCCTCCACAACGTCACCGGCTTTGCGGCGAATCAGTTTATTGAGCCTGTTTGCAACCGCAACCCTCAACCTGCTGCCCCAACACACGACAGCAAACAGGAGAGCCCTGCCACCACAGACTCACACCACATCCTGAGCATCGTCTGGCAGATGTTGAAGGACCTCAGCCTCCTCAAAAAGTAGAGACGGCTCTGTCCCTTCTTGTAGAGGGCCTCAGTGTTCTTCGCCCAGTCCAGTTTATTATTTCTATACACCCCAAGGCACTTGTAGTATTCCACAGTGTCCACACTGACCCCCTGGATGGAGACATGGTGTCATGTCCCTCCTCAGACCAACAACCAGCTCCTTTGTCGTAGTCACGTTGAGCTGCAGATTGTTCTGCTCACACCGCGTGACAAAGTTTCCCCCCACAAGCCCCGTACTCAGCCTCCTCGCCCTTACTGATGCATCCGACTACAGCAGAGTCACCAGAGAGCTTCTGAAGATGGCAGGACTCTGTGTGGTAGTTGAAGTCGGTGGTGTCGAGGGTGAAAAGGAAGGGAGACAGGACCGTCCCCTGCGGAGCCCCAGTGTTGCTGACCACTCTGTCTGACACACAGTGTTCCAAGCGCACATACTGTGGTCTACCAGTAAGGTAGTCAACAATCCAGGACACAAGAGGGGGCATCTACCTGCAGTGCTGCCAGCTTCTCACCCAGTAGAGCTGGCCGGACGGTGTTGAAGGCACTGGAGAAGTCGAAGAAGATGACCCTCACAAGGCTCGCTGGCTTATCCAGGTGGGCGTGGGCATGGTTAAGCAGGCAAATGATGGCATCCTCAACTCCCAGTCGGGGCTGGTAGGTGAACTGGGGGGAGTCTAAGTGTGGCTCGACCATGGGCCGAAGCTGCTGCAGGATGAGTCTTTCCAGGGTCTTCATACTGTGTGATGTCAATGCTTCCGGTCTGTAGTCCTTGGAGTCCCTGGGACGCAGCGTTTTAGGCACGGGAACGAGGCAGGACGTCTTCTACAGCACGGGGATCCTTTGAAGACATGGTGAAGCACACCACATAACTGGGCGGCACAGGCTTTGAGCAGCCTGGGGCTAACACCATCCGGGCCTGCCGCCTTGCTAGCGTGGAGTCTCACCGACTGTGTCTTCTGACATGGTCAACTGTGAAGCACACTGTAGGTGTTACAGGAAGGGGGGGAGGGGGGGTCGTCAGGATGGGGAGGCCCATTAGTCCGGGAACCCAGGGAGCTGCCTGCTCCACAGTGCTCTCATCCACAGTGGTGACGACGTCCACGTGAACGCAGCCTGCCAGTTTTTCCTTCATCTCTCAATGGCACGATAATTAATTAGCTACCACAACAGCCTATGATAACGTGATGAAGACATAATTAATCATAACTGAGAACATATGAGCAATTTAGTTTTTATAGTCTAAAGCTGTAATTTATCTAATTTGATTATGGCACAGTCTGTCGTCGCCCCCCCCCCCCCCCCCGCAGTGAAGCTTTGAATGGGTGCTGCCAAATATTTGACGCCCCCAATAAAAAGGCACTCGGGGCAGCCTTAGTACCATGGCCGCAACGTCTGCAAGTCAAAGCATTTGTTTTTTCTTCTGCCAGGAGGGGCAGTTTTTATCCTGACGTTACACTGCACACGGGGTAGATCCTCCTCACTGGGGTCACAACCTGGCTCCAAAGTGGTGTGTGACACAAGAGGAAGACCACACATTGTCCCCGAAAATAATGCTCAGTGTTTGAATTAAGTAGATTAAATGAGAGAGAGATGCAGCAGGGTGTGTGTGTGTGTGTGTGTGTGTGTGTGTGTGTGTGTGTGTGTGTGTGTGTGTGTGTGTGTGTGTGTGTGTGTGAAACACAAAGTACGAGCGGATGACGCCGGTCGACGGGCCAGAGGAAGAGAGGCGGAGAGGATCTTGCAGGTCTGACTCACAGCCTCCTGAGCCCGGCCTGCTCAGGTGTGCCGCATCTCTGACCAGGTCTCAGCTCCACCCACCAACGTCCCAGAACCAAGGGAACAACACAGCCAGCAAGGTAGGACAAGATAGGGCCGACCCCGAGGCCCCGAGCCCCCCCCCCCCCCATAAGACAGGGTTCCTACTCTGGACCTTAGTGAATTAACCTATTTACATTACGAACAAACTTAACTTGACGGTTTTTAAAACGGGGAACGGCGTATGGTGAGCTGTGTGAGGGGTTGGACACTAAGGAAGGAGAGAAGGACGTGTAGCGATTGGCTAGACCGAGGGAGGTGCAGCAGGTCAGGGCCATCAAGGGTAGAGATGGAGATGTGCTGAATAATAAGGTAAAAAACACTTTTTTCACTTGATCCCCCTTTAAGACACACATGGGACTAAACCTGCTTGAGGTGTTTCTTATTCAAGTTGCTTAGAGATAAATTAAGCGTGGCCAAAACCGACCATGCAGGACACCAGTGTGCCTTCTTCTTCTTTTTTTTTTACAGATAACAAATATCAAGAGACAGAACAGGAAATGAAAGCATCAGGAACCCCCAGCAGGGGCTGCATGCCGCAGTGCACACTGTTGTTTTGAAAAGTCAGAACCAAGGAAACGTCCAAATGCAAGGCGTCAGCCAGGTCGGTGACCGTAATCCTCAGTTCACCAGCATCACTCCATGAATACACACACCCAAGACGGTCACTCTTCTACTAAGAATGATTTAAGAGGGGTGTTACACTTTGTCAAGGGCCCTGGAAACAGGACTCCCATGACGGCTCCGTAAGTGGTGACGAATGAACGCCCGGCCGGCCGGCCGGCTCAGGTCCCCCAGAGCCGGCCGGCGACGCCGCGTGACTCCCAGCTGCTGTGTTTTCCCTCCCACCCAGAGCCGTCAGGACCTTCTGCAAAAACTCCACGGTGCACCTGAGCTTTTCTGGAGAGATGACACCGCCTACGGCAGGGTTCCCCAATTAGTTTTCCCCAAGGGCCAAATTATGTCATGCCTGCCGAGCCAAGGGCCAGAACATCCAGGTTCTTTCCACTGCACCAGCAAGAAGTTGTTTTATATGCAGGTGTTGTTGTTGTTGCTGCTATTATGATTATTATCATTATTATTATCATCCTTATTATTAGTATTATCATCCTTATGATTTGTATTATTATTATTGTCATCCTTATTATTAGTATTATCATCCTTATTATTAGTATTATCATCCTTATGATTTGTATTATTATCATCCTTATTATTAGTATTATCATCCTTATGATTTGTATTATTATCATCCTTATTATTAGTATTATCATCCTTATTATTAGTATTATCATCCTTATGATTTGTATTATTATCATCCTTATTATTAGTATTATCATCCTTATGATTTGAATTATTATTGTCATCCTTATTATTTGTATTATCATTATTTGTATTATTATTATTGTCATTATTATTTGTGTTATCATCATTATTATTTGTATTATTATTATTGTCATCCTTATTATTTGTATTATCATTATTATTTGTATTATTATTATCATCATTATTATTTGTATTATCATTATTATTTGTATTATTATTATTATTGTCATCCTTATTATTTGTATTATCATTATTTGTATTATTATTATCATTATTATTTGTATTATCATTATTATTTGTATTCTTATTATTATCATCCTTATTATTTGTAGTAATAGTACTAGTGGTGGTGGTAGTAGTAATGATTTAGGCCTGGGATTCTCAAAGCCTGTGTTGAGGCTCACACAGGAAAAAACAGATGAAACAAAATAAGTAGACATGGACAAATGGACAAAAGTAAAGGGCTGTTCATCCACCAGTCAGTGAGAGGCGTGAGGGTGACAGGGTGAGGCGGTCCCTCTGATGCTGGTCTGTATTCTGCTGTGGCAGCCTGAGGCACTGGCCAACATGTGGTCTGGAGTCTGTTTCTGTCCTGGTTCTCGACCGAGCTCATTGCAGGAGACGATGCCTCACGAGTGTTCGCGGAGGGGAAGTTGTGAGCTGGAGCGCTGCAGCAGCTCTCATGCTTCTGAATCGAGCTTGGACAAGCACGTTGCTCCGACAGTCACTCACCCCAGCGTCCTTGTGTTGTGCTTTGAGCAAATCAGATGTTCCCATCTCCAAGACCTCCATGTGAGGAGTTGCCTCGTCTGTGGAAGGTACCGGTCTTCTGGCCTCTGCAGCCCGCTGGCTGTCAGCCAGAACACAGCGGCTGTCTCAGGGAGAGGAGGGTGTCATCTGAGAGATAAGGGGAGCTTTCAAGTCGTTCCTTGGAGTTTTCTGTTCAGCTCGTCATGAAATCCATCGTCGCCGGATCCTCCCGCATGTTGTTCTTCTTCTCACAATGCTCCGTGCAGACTTGGGAAGTGCAACTTTTCCCCACGAATGTCTCCCTCCAAAAGGTTCAGCAGTGACCGGAACCCTTCAGCCGCCTCGCACGGTGTCGGCGACAGCGTGGCTCTTGTCCTGCAGGTTAAGGGGATTTAGATGAGACGTGCCATCACCTTATTGTCACTTAAAAAAAACCCCTGATATTCTTGGGCTTTTTGCCCCCACAGTCTGAACAAAAACGACACAAGCTCATCGCGCAGGTCGCACACCCTCTCTAACACACGGCCTTTGTTCAGCTAGTGGACGTCATTATGCAGCAAAATGTGTCTCGCTGTGTCGTCCAGCAGTGCTCCGGAAATGTGATGCTGCAGACTAGAAGTATCCTGGCCAACTGGACGAGGATGAACAGAAACACAATATAAGTCGTGTCTTGTTTACTGGTACACGGAGTACTGCAGACAACCAACATAGAAAGTATGAAAACTTGGAGAGCATCCATCCATCCATCCATTATCCACACCGCTCATCCTTACTCAGGGTCACGGGGATGCTGGAGCCTGTCCCAGCAGTCACTGGGCGGCAGGCGGGGAGACACCCTGGACAGGCCTCCAGACCGTCACAGGGCCACACACACACACACATTCATACCTAGGGATAATTTTAGTAATGCCAGTTCACCTGACCTACATGTCTTTGGACTGTGGGAGGAAACCGGAGCCCCCGGAGGAAACCCACACAGACACGGGGAGAACATGCAAACTCCACACCGAGGACGACCCGGGACGACTCCCAAGGTCTGACTACCCCGGGGCTCGAACCCAGGGCCTTCTTGCTGTGAGGTGACCGTGCTAACCGCCGCACCACCGTGCCGCCCATTCCTCTGAAATTTGCTCCTGTACATTCCATAAGTGAGTTTTTTGCAGCTTCCTGAATGTTTGTTCCTCCCTGACCAGATGGCATAAAAAAGGTTTCATTTCATTTGATTAAAATTCCCCCGTCTCAGCCCTGCACGGCCCACAGTGCAGGATCATTCTGCCTTAATGGCCTGCAGTCACAGTCCAAATGAAAGCTCGTCCCCGATCCCCAATATTAAGTCACACGTTCTGCTGTTGTTTCTCCTGCATCATTTCCTTCACCTTGCTGCAGCGGCGTGTCTTTGATCACCCAGGAGGAGCACGTTTAGTATCCACCGGTCAACAGGAACATGGGGGAAAATATGGAAAAGACGGACGAGATGAACAAAGGGGGGAGGGAGAAATGATCTCGTCTCTCAGCTGTGGTCTCTCCCTCGTTAAAGTCAGTTCATCCCCTCACAGACTTACATCAGTAAAACCATGTGCCCCGCTGCCCAGACTGGAGGTAATAAGAAAAGAACAGTGAGGTTGACATTCCCCTGGAAATCTATACTGGACCCATGCAGACTCATGCAGACCCGTGCGGACTCATGCAGACCCGTGCAGACTCATGCAGACCCATGCAGACCCATGCACTCATGCAGACTCATGTGGACCCATGCAGACTCATGTAGACCCATGCAGACCCTTGTTTATCCATGCAAAGATATAGAAACTGTATTTAGATTAGATTTGACACAGTTTTGTTTGCATATGATTATTTCAGGTCTTCTCCAGCTCGGAAGAAAACCCGAGGGACTGATCCAAATACCACAGTCACCCCCCCCCCCTTTTACCCCTTCTCAGTTTGCAGTGATTTTATTAATATGGGTGTGTGAGTAACATTGTGTAATCTCTTTACATTTGATGTTGCAGCAGTAGATTAGGGGTTGTCATCATGAGCCTTTGCACCTGGAGACGCCGTAGCACCGACGCTCCCTGTCATGCCCATTTACTCGTCGTTTGAAGCACCGGGGTCCTGGGATATCACTTCCTATTTTCGTATCTTTTCTGCTGCCCAGTTTGGGTTCGATATGTTACGAGACTGGCATGGAGTTGATTCATAGTCTCTGATGCCTGAAACTTGCTATTAATGCAGATTCTGATTTTGATCATCGTCATACTAGTGTGCTGTTAACACATAGGTACTGTATGCTTTTGTCTGCAAGAAGAAACAGGCTTGCATGTATTTCAGTGTACTACAGACAGCAACAGATTTCTTCACTGGGAGGGGGGGTCTGATCCCTAATTAAGACTTGGACCCCCCTCCCCCCCGAAGAGATAAAACCAACAGGTGGGGGGGGGTCAAAACATTTATATATCTTCCTTACCTGTAATCGAATCTTGTAGTAGGATTTCAGACGCCTGTAAAGTGGACCGTACCATTTCTTATCCTTGACGTTTGTTGACCGTCTCGTCTGCCCATCATAGTGGCTCTTGTCCTCACTACAGTCTATGTTTTGTTGAGCATTTTATCTGTCACGGCCAGAAATACTCATCACATACAGAAAAGCTGAGGAGCGCAAGACATTTGGGGTGGGGGTATTTAATCTTAAGAATTTATGCAGTATTGAGGGGGGGGGGAATATAAACCATTGTTTGTGTCCTTAAAAGAAATTGGCATAATGAAGATGATCTAGTGCTGTTATTATTATCATTATGATACAAATGTCCTTTAGCTTCATGCCATAATACAGCATAACGAGCGGGCGGGTCCATTCCTTGGGCCTCGGGTTAGAATGAGGTAGAAGTCTATGTGACGGATAGTGCCTTTCTTAGGATATGAGATGTTCCCAGTAGTGCCATCTTCTGTACTTCTTGTATTCTGATGTTACCCGGCGGGATCCGTTGGGTGTATTTCTCCATCCCTTTTTTTACGAGTCCCAGGGCTCCTGTCACACTACTGGTATTGTTGTGGTTTTCATTCCCCACATTTGTTCAGTCTGGATTTCAAGGTCTTTCTATTTGGACAGTTTTTCAGTTACTTTTACTGAGGTGTTCCTTTCAGTCGGGATGGACATGTTGATGAGCAGGCAGCTTTTTTCTTTTTTGTTCTTGATGATGGATGTCTGGTCTGTTGGCCTTTGTCTCACGATCTGTCTGTACTGGCATGTCCCATAAGATTGTGATGTTGTCTTTTTCTGTTGCTGTTTGGGGCTCGTGCTCATACCGTTTGTCTTTTGTGTTGGTGTTGAATTCTTTGCAGATGCTCCAGTGCAGGTATGTGGTGGCCTTGTTGTGTCTTTGTAGGTATTCAGTTCTGGACAGCTCAGGGCACCCTGCCATGATATGGTCAATGGTTTCCTGGAATTGACCACATATCCTGCACGCTGGGTCTGTGCCATCTTTGAGGATTCTGCTCCGGTAGTAACTGGTCTTGATGACCTAGTCTTGATGGCCTGGTCTTGGTGGCCTGGTCTTGATGGCCTGGTCTTGGGCAGCGATGATAAAGCCATCTGTTTGGGATTTCAGCCCAGCTGTTTTGAGCCATTGGTTGGTCATATGTTGGTCTACATCTTTCTCACCTACTCTTTTTGGGTATTGCCTGTGCATTTGTTTCCCTTCCCATTTTGTTTAATTTGTTCTTGGGCATGACACTTTGCTTTTTGTTTGACTTTTCGGGCGTGGATGGTTGGCGCTTCATTTTCAGGTTGCGGTGTTTCAGGGAGGTGGAGCTCTCTTCTGAACACTGCGGCTTGGTTAGCTACGGAGTACTTTTTGTTTTGTTCTTCATGCGCTGTAGCAATCGTGAGAAGGGGGTCATTTTTGGTGTTAAGGTAAGTATCTAGGCCTAGCGTTGTTGTTTTATAGGCAGTTTCCAGTTGGATTAGACCCCTGCCACCCTCGTTTCTGGGGAGGTACAATCTATCCACATGTGATTTTGGGTGGTGCGTCCTCTCTAAGGTGAGTATGTTTCTTGTTTTTCTATCCAGTTTCCTGATCTCTTCTAGTGTCCAGTCGACGATGTTGAAGCTGTAAGTTATGACAGGCGTAGCCAGGGTGGTGATGGCTTCCATTCGGTTGGAAGCATTGAGTTCGGATTTTGTTACCATTGGTATTCTTCGGTAGTACTCCTTATTATTATCATTATTATTATTATTAGTATTGCTGGTGTAACCTATTTTTCTGGACTTAACTGTTAGTGATTTTAAGTTCCTGTTATAAGCTGTTGCCAGAGTATAGGCCTTGAGCTCTTATTTTGAAGGCTGAAGAGAGAGCGGAAGGGCTGTACGCGGTGTTGTTGCTGTGGCGTTCTGTTGGGGGAAGAATCCAAATAAAGTGGTCCTCGTGTGAAAGTGGAGCCTCCGTATTTCCACATGTTGCTCCTCAATTATCTCGGAAGACAGCAGCAAGACGAGTGAAGTCTTGGTGCACACACCGCGCCGGGGTTCCGACACGACGAAGCTCCGCCGTTGTTAGCTGAGGCTAACTGAGAAGCTAACTGACACAACACTGCATACAGCACTTCCGCTCTCTCTTCAGCCTTCAAAATAAGAGCTCAGGGCATATACTGTGGCAACAGCTTATAACAGGAACTTAAAATCACTAACAGTTAAGTCCAGAAAAATAGGTTACACTGTTTTTTTTTTTTCAAAACTTTTTCTTGCCGTTCATCCGTTAGCATTCTGGCCCACACTCCAGCATAGTAGGTGGCGGTAATGCGCCTTAAACGTTAGTTGCCATCCGCCATTAAATACAAGAAGAAGAAGAGAAGCAGAAGAAGAAGAAGAAGAAGATGATGATGATGATGATGATGATGATGATTTTGGCATTCGAACTGGCAATCCCCGTGTTGGTAGGCAACGGAATGTCCGCCACGCCACCCGGACGCCCGAAGAAGAAGAAGCAGAAGAAGCAGCAGAAGAAGAAGACGAAGATTTTTTTTTTTAAATCAAAGACTTCAAATATACAAACACGTCAACCAAAGCCAGTATACTCTATCAACAGAGTAGCTAAGAACAGTACATCAAACATGTCAAAGACAACGAGAACAAAACAAGGAGACAGAAATAGTAAATTAAAAAGAAATGAAATAAAATAGGACAATACAATATTCCAGGGGTTAAATTACATTAAATTGTTCAAATGCAAAAAGAATAATTTTTGGGCATTTCGGTTTTTCATACACGAAGAAGAAGAAGAAGAAGAAGAAGAAGAAGAAGAAGAAGAAGAAGAAGAAGGCGAAGAAGAAGACTAGGAGGAAGTCTTATGCTCATGTGCGTCTCGCAAGCCAATGGAGCCGCTGAAGGTTATGTGAGTCGCTCGCTACCTCGCTAGTTTAATAGGCTTTACTTTGTTACCTCAAGAGTTCCTGAATTAGACTGTGTCTAACGTTAGCTAGCTAGCTACCTCTGTCTAACTTTCGCCCGAGGTTGCAGTTTAGCGAACTAACGTTGGCTAGCAAGCCAAATCTGCCGTTTGCCTAACTCAGCGTGACGGCCAGGGGCGAAAGTAACTAAGTACAACTACTCGCATCACTGTAATTAAGTCTTGTTTAATCACTTGTACTTTTTATGGGTATTTTTTTTTCAAGATTGCAATTTCACTCTTACTCGAGTATGCATGTGCTACCTTTAAAATCATAATTCGCTACTGAGTGGGCCTACAATTTCAGTTATATCCAGACCTTTCATCTGCATGTTTGTAGCCAGGAGGACCACCAGCCGATCGCTAACGGGCCAAATGAAACCCGGGCCAAAGGGACGGGGAAAGGGCACCGGTGTGGAGAGGCGACCACTGGCCAGAGCAGTGTAGGAGTTGGAAGTAATTTAGGGATGGAAGATTCGGAGAAACAGAAACCAAATGGAGGGGATAACAACAGTAAAAACGGTGAAGATGGCGAAGAAAAGACGGAGGACGAGTGCCCGTGGGCGCACCTGGAAGAATTCTTCACCAACGGGGAGGAAAGGAGACCACGTGCAAATGCAATGCAAACTTTGTCTGTGGTGGCCTGGACAGGCCGCCTGGACAGACACCCTGGACAGGCCCCCTGGACAGACACCCTGGACAGGCGGCCTGGACAGACACCCTGGACAGACACCCTGGACAGACACCCTGGACAGACACCGGGCCTGTCCAGGGTGTCTATCCAGGGTGTCTGTCCAGGGTGTCTCCCCACCTGCCGCCCAGTGACTGATGGGATAGGCTCCAGCATCCCCGCCACCCAGAGAGCAGAACAAGCGGTTTGCATAATGCATGGATGGTAGTATCGGCTTACAAGAATCCAGCCTCTAATCTCAAAAACACGTTGAGGTAAGAAGATTTACAGATGTTTGTATGTGATTGTTTCAACTGTCTTTGATATGTTTAACATAAAGCCAGCTAACTTAACACCACAGTGTCATCGGTTAGCCTGGGCTTCGAGTAAGACAGATCTAGCCAACATGTGCATGCATGCACACTTAAATAATTAAACTATAATTCTTAAAAATGTTATTGTAAAATATTAACACAACATGGTACCAGGAATAAAACTACAGCCAGGTGTAAATAGTGACGTGCTAAGGTTAGAGTTTTGGGTGTTGGAACATGGAGTCTTGCATGTGGGATAATAAAAGCTTCGGCGCGAATTTGGAAAAGGTCTCGGTCCATTCATTCTAAAACAACAAACGAAACAAAACAGCCAACTTTTAAAGTCTTCATTACCACATTGCAACCTCAAGCCAAAGTCCTCTGCAGACCCACTGTCTGTACTAGAATCTGTGAAGCCACTGATCACATGAAGAAGACTATGATTGGAGACTTATAAAGTCAAGTTTGTTGCAACCACCGGTCAGCTCATCGGAAAAATTACCTTGGTGTCACATCCCATTGGATAGAGGAAGAGTCCCTGGAAAGAAGATATGCAACACTAGCTTGCAAAAGATTGAGAGGGTCTCACACATTTGACATGCTTGCTGGTGCTTTTGATGATGTCCATTGTCAAAACAAGATTAGAGACAAAGTTGTAAGAACCACAGCTGATAGTGGATCCAACTTCACCAAAGCTTTCCATGTGTTTGGAGCACAGAATGATGCTGAGGTAAGATGATGATGATGAAGCAGACCCAGATGCTCTTCACCTGAGTGAATATATTGCATACCTTGATGCAAGTGTGATCCTTGATGAAGACTCTGGTCTGGAATATCAACTAACCACCCATCAACAATGTGCATGTCACCTGCTAAATTTTGTGGCAAGAACAGATGCTGCCCTGGCAGAGGGCATGAATGTCACCTACAAGGGGCTATCCCGTGCAACCTTTGCAAAATGCCAGGGCATTTGGAACGAAACTGGGCGATCTCATTTGGCTAGTGAAGTGGTAGAGAGCAAGTGTGAGCTACAGATCATTCCTCTCAATGCAACATGATGGAATTCAACTTACCATGCCATTGAAAGGATAATACGCATCATTGATGAGAAGGGGGAAGATGCCATCAGGAGGGTGTGAGAGGAGTTCTTGGTGAAAATGTGAGTAAAATTAGATATTTGTATGCAGTTTATCTCTGTTACAGTTATGATGGTTTTAATTCTTGTATTTCATATACATGTATCTTACAGGTTGAATTCTGCAGAAGTTGCATTCCACGGGTGAAATCTTCAAACATCCTCCAGTCAAAAGTCCAGCTCCTACATGGGATGGCTGCTGCCAGTAATCCACCAGCTACTGCCCAAACTTTTACCAGGATAGAGACATCAAGCAAGACCTGTATGCCACTCACCAGAGCCCTGAAAATCGGCCTGCAAACGCATTTTGGACAGATGATTTAGGTTCCAGAGTTGGCTACAGCTGCAGTCTTACTGCAGTTCAAGACCTCCTGGACTAACAGAGCAGATGTAATAGAGGCTAGTAGGGTCAACTTTTGACAAAGATTCACATGATCCCAGTTGTGTGCGTGTGGTGTTATGTGTGCACACATGTATAAGTGTGTATATTCATAACTCCTCAGTCAAGGCAAGCGTAAAGGTTGTTACTTATTGATGAGCTCCCCATAATACCAAAGTATCCTTGATGTGGTTTTGCTGATTTAATTGTGTGTGTGAATATTCACTGTTGTCTACTTGCAACTACAGGCTTGACATATGGGAAACATCAACAACGGAGCATGAGAGTGAGCAAAAGCAAAGTGAGTCATCAGCTGATGGCGATTTCTTCTCCAGACCAACCCTCAGAAGTCACAAAGTCCAGTTGAGCTTGACGGTTATCTTGCTTGGGCCACAGACAGCATGGTGCTGCTTCACTCCTTCCCAGCCATTAAGAAGCTCTCACTCAAGCCGAACACAGCTCTGCTGCAGGTGAATGGCTTTTTAGCAGTGCTGGTCAACTCTTCACATCCAAACGAAGCAGCATAGACTGTCAGCTTAAAATCAGCTCCTGCTGAAGTGGAACAAAAAGTTCAGAAACTGAACTGTGCAAGATATGCTAGCATCTCCAAGCGTTCTGACACTCTCATTAGGCCCTTGCCTGGCTGTTTGTTTGCAGTGCCTTGGGAGAAGTTTATACTAATTAACGTGTTCTACGCAGGTTAAAAAAACATTTTTAATATGCTTTTAACTGAAAAAATGCCTGCTTTATCTGTATATTTGTTTAGAAAAAAAACAGCCTTTTATAATTAACCAAATAAATGTGCTTTGTTGAAAGTAGATATCTTCTACATGGATCGCCCCTTTCGATTGGATGCTTAATGCCATAATGCATTAAACGTCAAAGGTTAAAAAGTAACTAATCTTCTGAGTAGTTTTTGAGAAGAGTACTTTGTACTTTTACTTAAGTATTTTTAACACAAGTAGTTTTACTTATAGTTGAGTAATGTAACGGTACTTCTACTTGAGTACAGATTATCAATACTCTTTCCACCACTAATGATGGTCTGTTGCTGTTGTGTGTGTGTGTGGGGGGGGGGGGTCTGACTTGCTGGCAGTTTTGCTCTAGAATACTTTGTTGGTGACCCGTGACTACAAAAGTTGTTGTGTGGTACGTGCCCCATGAGCTGGTGTAATGTATTTGCTTTATCATCATCTACAGACTGCAGACAATAACATGCAAGATACTGTAAGGATTGTAAGACTTCAGTTCACTGAAGCATGCGTCCTGAGCTGAACTGGATTCCCTTTACACTCTGGAGAAAAAGTTGACCCCCCCCCCCCGATCTATCTCTCTATCTATCTATCTATCTATCTATCTATCTATCTATCTATCTATCTATCTATCTATCTATCTATCTATCTATATCTATATATATATAAACTTAGCACAAAAAGTAAGGAAATGTGTGTTTGGTAGATTATGTCTTTGTTGTAACAATGCTTCTTGGGAATAAATCTTATATCAGGCAGCTGATTGTCAGCACCTGGGGTACCAGAAGCTCAAAACAAGAGTCAATGGCAACGGCAAAATAAGCTGTTTGGCATTGGCAGGGAAGATTTGGCAAATTTTTCATGGGCACAACCCACATACTCAGCTCTGCTGCTCATCCCACAAATGCATGTTCCTTACACATGTGCCACAATTTAAAAGGGAAATAAACAGGCTTTCCAACGGTATACGATTTATTGCCAAGGAGTATTGTTAACAACAAAGAAATAATCTGCCGAACACACATTTCCTTACTTTTTATGCTAAGTGTATATATATATATATATATATATATATATATATATATAACTTACATAATACAAAATGCAGCCCATTGCTTTCTAATGGCTTTATTTCGGTGAATACCCCACGTAATGACCTGAATACGAGTGCTGTAGTGCACAGTAAGTATTTAATCAAACTAATTTTTACAAAGAAGGGTCGAATCAAACATCCATCCATTATCTGAACCACTTATCCTGCTCTCAGGGTCGTGGGGATGCTGGAGCCTATCCCAGCAGTCATTGGGCCGCAGGCGGGGAGACACCCTTGACAGGCCACCAGTCCATCACAGGGCCCACACACACACACACACACACACACACACACACATTCACGCCTAGGGGCAATATAGTACGGCCGATTCACCTGACCTACATGTCTTTGGACTGTGGGAGGAAACCCACACAGACACGGGGAGAACATGCAAACTCCACACAGAGGACGACCCGGGACGACTCCCCAAGGTTGGACTACCCCGGGGCTCAAACCCGGGACCTTCTTGCTGTGAGGCGACTGCACTATCCACTGCGCCACCATGCTGCCTTAGAATCACACAATAACAGCATAAACAGTTTAGCTTCAACCATTCCTACTAATTGTACTTTATACATTTCTGTTATTACCGATATATAGGCCCAAATAGTTGCAGTCAGAAAAACTTGACACTGGGAAATGTAAGAAACTAATTTGCTGCCAGAGTTTGAAAGCTTGGGAAGGAAATTCGGGTCTTTAAGTTTGGTTAATGTAAAAGAATAATGCTAAAATAGACATGTGCACATCTAAACCTGAACGTCACGGGTGCTGGATATTAAAAAAAAAATGTATAGAAGTTGAGAAAATGACCTGCACAGTGGAATTAGAGCTCCCTCACGTCTTAAGAAGTGGTCTTTGGTTGAAGTGTTGGGGTTTATTTCCTTGTCTTATGATGCAAATGAATTCACACAGACTTCCATGTTAGGATGGATCTGACTGACTCACAGCTGGGGGGCGCTACCTTGCGGTGTGGCTGGCAATTTAAATGTACAAAATGAATTGAGCAATTGGCCAAGTACAACTGGGGAGAAAAAAATCCCCCCAATCAATAAATAAATAATAATAATAAAAAACTGTTTGGCAGACAGAGCATGACCTGTCTGCTGTCATCCTAGAGGTCTCCTGCAGCATGGGAGGTCTTAAACTGGGTGTGAGTATCAGGTGGAAGCTCGTGTGATGAAGATATTACATGTAAGCTTATCTGGCAAACCAGAAGCATTGCTTTTACACATTTCCATGCAATGATGTGGCTCTGACAGAATGCAAGAGGTCCTATAGTCCACGGCTCCCATGTCATGTGCCTGAAAGACGCTCTCGTAGTTTGGTTTTATTTATACATGTAATCGGATTTTGGTTTATTACTTTTCTCTGAGGTACTTCTCGCTGCAGTTAAGAAGAAAATATCCAGTATTATATTTTGAAATAGTCTCTCAGTGTCTTTTTATTTGTCACTCGTTTTTTGCATTCTAAGAAATCTTCTAAGAGTGACGAGGTTTCTGATTTGAGTTGCACGTGCTTACACCTTCTAGCTCCGTTCCAGCTTGTTATATCTCATTCATTTGCAAGGGCGGTAAAAAGAGTGACATTCTTAATAAAATCAGCTTTCTGTGTCCCAAATCAGCTTCCCTCGGTCCCTGCTGGCTCGCCTTCCAGCCAGCCGAGCATGTTGTTTCACTGCCGTTCACCCCACAGCCCTTCAGAGCTGAGTGTAACCTGCAGAAGATGTTGTACAACTAAACAAACCCAACTTCTCAAGCTGTTACTGACACTGCATCCAGTACAGACATACCATCCCTCACCTCCAGTAACGCCTCCTTTCTCCACTAGTCTCAGTTTATGTGGTGGGATATTGCTTGTTTTCTCCAGATAATAGGACATGCAGATGAGTAATGGCCACACTTTTTCTGTTGTTCCTCCTCTTTTCCATCCTCATCTCTCACTCATTACACCCTTCCTCCACTGCAGTGACAGAGACCGTGGCGAGGCCTGGCCTTCCTTCATCGCCGGTCAAATGGCTGCTCTCTCTCTCTCTCTCTCTCGCTCTCTTTCACACTCTCTCGTCATGGGAGCGAAGGGATCGAGGGTGAATCTCAGGGGGGAGACTGAATCTAGACCGGAGCCTTTCCTGTGCACTGGCCTCATAATTAAATTGGCAGATTAAATCCTCTTGTATTGTGAAGGATTTAATGAACATTCACAATGCTCTGGATCAGCTGGGGTGATGTGAGCTGCTCCTGCCTCTACTGCTCCGACCCCGTAAGCTTCGCTGCACCTCTCCTGTGTTCGGCACACACCGGAGACCGCGGCCTTCTTGACTTCAGCGATCTCGGCCACAGTGACGGGACTTTATTTTATTCATCCGTTTATTTTCCTTTTTCATGTGGGACAGAGGCAGGATCATGACAAGACACTGTGTTAAGAGACTGCGTGTGTGTGTGCGTTTATCTACACTGTGAGGACCAAATGTCCTCACGGGGAAGTAAAATCCCCAACCTTATGGGGACATGTTTTTAGTCCCATACCAAGAGAAGAGTTTATTTTCTGGGCAGGCGGTTTGGTTTACAGTTGAGGTTGAAATTCAAGCTGACAACATACAATGAGCGGAAAATCCACAGCTAGCCGTTGTTTTTCTGTGGAGAGAGGGGTCTCACCCAACCTCGTGGTGTCGCTGTACCTTGGCGGGGAGGCGGGGGGGGGGGTGTCACAGACCGTTCAGTTTTTCTACTTTGGAACGGCACTCAAAGCTCAAAAGTATTTGAACTTTAACCTCGCTTGGTGTTGACATTTCAGAGCATGTCCACAGAGATGACGGCTCTGTGTGGCGTACAAGATGTCAGCATCATTGCATGTAAATATATAAAAGTAATAGTTTTGGTTTGCCAGTTCAGACATGGAGGGGAAGCTAATGAGTCTCTTGGTTTCCTCAGCTATAAAACATTAATTAGAAATCATACCACAACGCAGAACACTACAGCATGACATGATGGCACGACAGCCATCAGACAGAGCTATCAGGTTTGGTTTCTGTTCTTGTGTTAGCAGCAAAGCTGAGTACCGCTAGCAGGTTAGCTTATGTGCTCTTCCAGCTCATGTTGAGCTGCTCTGCGCTGAACTAAGCAGTGAACACAACTGACACCACTCATCATATGTTGATGCCTTTGTAGGCATTAGGCTCAGAGTTAAAGTAAGCTGTTAATTTGGGGTGTTTTGTTGTTGTTTTGTTTTGGTTCATCCTATGGTTAGGGTTATGTGTAGTGTTTAGGGTAATTTTAGGGTTTGGAGTTAAGGAAAAAGGATTTTGACCAACATAATTTCTTGCTGTCTTGCATAATGTTTTGACCAGCATAATACAAGCGCCGGGGCGGCGCAGTGGTTACCGCGGTCACTTCACAGCGAGAAGGTCCTGGGTTCGAGCCCCGGGGTAGTCCCACCTTGGGAGTCGTCCCGGGTCGTCCTCTGTGTGGAGTTTGCATGTTCTCCCCGTGTCTGCGTGGGTTTCCTCCGGGGGCTCCGGTTTCCTCCCACAGTCCAAAGACATGCAGGTCAGGTGAATCGGCCATACTATATTGTCCCTAGGTAAGAGTGTGTGTGTGTGTCTGTGTGTGTGTGTGTGTATGTTGGCCCTGGGTGATGGCCTGGCGGCCTGTTCAGGGTGTCTCCCCGCCTGCCTCCCAGTGACTGCTGGGATAGGCTCCAGCACCCCTGTGACCCTGAGAGCGGAGTAAGTGGTTCGGTTAATGGATGGGCGGATAATTTTTTGGTCCCCGCAAGGATATATAAACAAACGTGTGTTTGTGTGTGTGTCTGGCACTCGGGACACTGCTTTCACGCCATTATGATTGTCATTTTGATGGTTAGGCATTCATTAGGCCTGTCCAGCCACTGCTCTGAACCCCTCCGTTGTGACAGTTAATATGCATTTTGATCTCCACTGTGCGAATATGATTATTGAGTGTGACAGACAGCGGAGGGCAGAACACAAGGGCAGGTGGAGACGAACAGGGAGGAGGTCACGCATAATGAGGAGGAGGACTGGCTCCCCGTCCTGCCAAACGGAACATCGATGGTGACAGAAATGAGATTTCAGCAGTTCAGACAAAACACCAATGACAGAAAAAAAAATGTAGAAAGCCAGCAACTGTATTATAAGAGGACAACAGTGTGGATGGGCGACCCAGAGGGAAAAGTACACCTACAGACATGGAAAAGTACACTTACAGACATACTGGCCGTGTTTCCATTAATTTTCATTCGAATTTTAAGCGGCCTTTTGAAATGTAAAAAAAAAAAGAAGCTAATCAAGCGCGTTTCTATCAGCCGGTTCCATCAACTGTCGTTGCATAAGCACAGCGAAACTGAGTCTGCAACTCCCTGAGTTCGAAGTGTGGAGGGGAAATTAGAGATACAGTAGTAATATTCACAAAGTCTGTGCAGTAGCTGTGATAAAAATGCAGAAATATCAAAATAATTTAAAGAGTGGGAAATACTTGAGGTTTTTTGATTTTTCTGATAGACTTTATTGATCCCCGTCGGGAAATTTCGTTGTGTGGTCGACGAGAACAAACAAGGAAAAACGGTAAGAAAAATGTAGAAATGTAAAATAACCTAATAGTGCAAAATACTTAAAGGTAGGAAGGTTGTTTGACACAAGTCAGCAAGTATGCTACCTTGAGTATTTTGCACTATTTATAATGAAAATAAAACAAAGATAACAACAGCAAAAAACATTAATACTAGTAGACAACTTAACACCAAAACCCAGCTTACCCTCCCTCGCACCATGTGTAAGTAGACGGACAAAAAGACCCACTCTCACACACACACACACACACACACACACACACACACTACACCCCAATCCCCAAGTCTATCACAGTAGGTCAAGTCTCTGGTGGGAAGTATGACAGGAGCAGCTTCAGAAGTAAAAGCTAAAATAAAAAAGGACAGTTTAGTAGAGTCTCTGGCAGGTCATTATTACTCATTCTCGGTTTTTTTTGGGGTTTTTTTGTAATGTTAGTGACCGACGCATGCATCCTCTGTATCACATCGCCCATTCTTAAGCAGCAGAGCATTAAAGAATCCCCCAAAGTTGGCAAATCGAATGCACCCACATAACTCACAAGGCATTATATGCCGGCAAACAGCTTGAGCAATTTCGAGCAACTCTGGTCAACGCAGAGGAAAATAAATCATTTATCACACCTAACTGCGGCCGTTGAACCGCGTAGTGGTAAAACAGAGGAGGGGAGCACTGGGAGTGCTGTGTCATGCAGGTGGTATGAATAAAGGGTTGAAAAAAAATCAACCCCCAGTCTGTCCACAATTGACTGACGTTAGCTCTGTTATGCTGTGTTGTAGATTGACTGTTCACTGAGGAGGTACAGCTCATGAACTAGGCATTGAAGTTTAGATCGGTGGTTTTCAAACTATGGGCCGTGGCCCACAAATGGGTCATGGCAGGGGGGCCAGGTGGGACATGAAATATCAACTGTATTTTTGGAGACGTAAAAAAGGGCACACTTTTTATTTTTTTTAGATCAAATGTCTGCTTATATTTAAAATAAGAAAGAAAAATAATGTTCATACTTTCTGAGTTAATGCAGACAATGCTTTAATTGTGCTCCAAAATATGGCTGACATATTTAGTGTTGGCATGCCTGGGTGTTTCATTTGATCGTTAGAAGTCTCTGATTGAAGTCTGAAAGGGGGAATACTGCTGGGATGATCAATATAGAGAGAGAATTGTTAATGATCTCACTTTTGACAGGTAATTAGAATTTATTGCAAAATATTTGGTGGGTCCAGGGCCAAAAAGTGTCTCCAAAGGTGGGTTCTGGTAAGAAAAACTTTGGGAACCCCTATCAGAGAAGGCTTAATCAGTTCATCTGGACACAACGGTTATTGACAGATACGTTTCATCACTCAACCAAGTGACCTCTTCAATCTGAACTGACTGCAGGTATCCCCGCCCTTATAAACAATACAGTGCCTAACGATCGAAACCAACGACTAGTTTCATATGCAAATATGGGTGTGACCATTAACTAGAGTTTCGACGGCCATGTGTACTATCCACAGAGGGTTGGGGAATAGTTGCAATCACGGCATTGTAAGATGGTGATAGATATACCCTTAGGCCCCCCCTCGGTTCAGGGATGGTCGTTTCCTCTTCACATAGATGGCCTCTTTGAATCCCCGTGCAAGCCAGTGATGAAACGTGTGATGAAGTGTATCTGTCAGTAATCGTATCCAAATGAACTGATTCAACCTGCTTTGATTTTCTGACCTGGATTATTGAGCATGTATCAAGACTTTGGGAACCCCTATATGGGTTCTGACAGAGGTATCGTAGAACATTGCTGTGCTGTTGTTGAAAGGATTTGAAACTAAATTGAAAGCAGGATTAGGATACAAATCAGATTTATTGGCTAGTTGTTTGCTCAGCAAGGCATGTGTGCTGGTATGTTGCATAATTCAATTTGCAAAATAACAGCCAAGTTATAAAAGTAATCTATAATGATGGCATGGGTGTCCATGTAAAACTGAGAATGAAAATATATCAGTTTTTCAAATAAGGGTCTCTTCCACGTCTTGTCTCTATGAATCGAGCACAGATTAGAAACTATGGCTGCCACTAGTAGAGAAATATTAAACTTATTACAGCATAGCATATCGTATGCACAGATCCACAGACTACTGCACCGAGCTCGAATTGTTTTGAATATCCATCCATCGATTAGTCAAACCATTGTTTTGAATATTACATGGTTAAGCACTTGGTAGCATGGCTAGCGTTCACCCCACGTGCAACCTTATGGTGATAGTGTGCTGCATACTAACCACACGGTTTCCAGTCATGGGTGCTAAGCAGCACTGTCAGCGAGATACTTCACAGTAGTCAGTGAGGAAACTCATTTTCTGAGGGAAGTGATTGATGGAGTGCAATAACTGAAAGATGGAAAATGTCACCGCATAACTTTAATAAACACACAGACCAAGTAAATACATATGCTATGGAAAGAAAGGGCTTCTTCTTTTATGATATTATGAATGCTAGCGTTAACTTTCTTGGTCCGGCCTCAGCACAGTACACAGTAACACCAGTCTACAATCTCTCTCTCTCGCTCTCTCGCTCTCTCTCACTCTCTCTCTTTGTCTCTCTCTGTCTCTCTCTGTCTCTCCCCCTCTCTCTCCCCCTCTCCTTTTGCTTTTTCTCAAAAACAACTCCAGGTCAGCAGCTTCTTTGGCTTACTCATTTCCCTTGGTTATATCAGAGGGATCTGGAGGTGCTGTAGATTTATGACTCCCGAGACTCGTGGTGACCAATCTGATTCAGCAGATAATTGCCAAGGATGAGGCGTTATCAACTGGACAACCAAGCCCCTTTGATTTATTACCCAGATCCTTGGGTTAATTTCATCAGGCAGAACTGTCCAGAGGAAAGAGAGAGAGCTGAGGGTGCACCATTACATTTCAGTGTGGGACTGTCAGTAGCTCCTGGCAGGGGAGGTTGTTCTGTCTGTCATGGGTCTCAAGACCTCATCATATCACAGACTAAAGCACCAACAGAAGAACTTGTCTAGGCCGTTCAAAGATAGCGGTTAAACAACCAAACACATCTACGTCTAAAATCTCAACAGTGAACAAAACCGCCATTCAAAACTTTTTTAAAAAAGCTTAAAAAACATTAAAAATTAAAAATAAAATAGTGGAAAGAGGGACCTTATCACATACATGCACATTCTTAGAACATTTTCTAAACTAGTGGTTCTGCCAGCCTCTACTTCCTTGGCGGAGGCCACACATCCTGATTTCTCCAAGCGATGGATGTTTTCAGATCAACGTTCAACATACAGTTGACCCTGACCTTTGGCCCTTATCCTACTTCCAACACAAGTCTGGCTGAATACACCATATGACAATCCAGGGACATCATGTCAAATGTCAGCTGGAGAATATCTCACTTGCAGACGCCTGGAGATACAAAACACACACACACACACACACACACACACACACACACACACACACACACAAACACGCACACACACACGCCCTGAATCAAGATTTCATTGTTATAGGAAACTGGACAGGTTTAAAAACCTCCTGTTAGTCCTGCTCTTTAACCTTTTCACATGTGTCCAGATGGCCAAATTATAAGCAAACATTACACAAGTTGCACAAAACAGCATTGTCAGGTGTGTTACCATCAGATCTGTTTAATTGTCAGGTGTGTTACCATCAGATCTGTTTAATTGTCAGGTGTGTTACCATCAGATCTGTTTAATTGTCAGGTGTGTTACCATCAGATCTGTTTAATTGTCAGGTGTGTTACCATCAGATCTGTTTAATTGTCAGGTGTGTTACCATCAGATCTGTTTAATTGTCAGGTGTGTTACCATCAGATCTGTTTAATTGTCAGGTGTGTTACCATCAGATCTGTTTAATTGTCAGGTGTGTTACCATCAGATCTGTTTAATTGTCAGGTGTGTCACCATCAGATCTGTTTAATTATCAGGTGTGTTACCATCAGATCTGTTTAATTGTCAGGTGTGTTACCATCAGATCTGTTTAATTGTCAGGTGTGTTACCATCAGATCTGTTTAATTGTCAGGTGTGTTACCATCAGATCTGTTTAATTGTCAGGTGTGTTACCATCAGATCTGTTTAATTGTCAGGTGTGTTACCATCAGATCTGTTTAATTATCAGGTGTGTTACCATCAGATCTGTTTAATTATCAGGTGTGTTACCATCAGATCTGTTTAATTGTCAGGTGTGTTACCATCAGATCTGTTTAATTATCAGGTGTGTTACCATCAGATCTGTTTAATTATCAGGTGTGTTACCATCAGATCTGTTTAATTGTCAGGTGTGTTACCATCAGATCTGTTTAATTGTCAGGTGTGTTACCGTCAGATCTGTTTAATTGTCAGGTGTGTTACCGTCAGATCTGTTTAATTATCAGGTGTGTTACCGTCAGATCTGTTGAATTATCAGGTGTGTTACCGTCAGATCTGTTGAATTATCAGGTGTGTTACCGTCAGATCTGTTGAATTATCAGGTGTGTTACCGTCAGATCTGTTGAATTATCAGGTGTGTTACCATCAGATCTGTTTAATTATCAGGTGTGTTACCGTCAGATCTGTTGAATTATCAGGTGTGTTACCGTCAGATCTGTTGAATTATCAGGTGTGTTACCGTCAGATCTGTGTAATTATCAGGTGTGTTACCGTCAGATCTGTTTAATTGTCAGGTGTGTTACCATCAGATCTGTTTAATTGTCAGGTGTGTTACCATCAGATCTGTTTAATTGTCAGGTGTGTTACCATCAGATCTGTTTAATTATCAGGTGTGTTACCATCAGATCTGTTTAATTATCAGGTGTGCTACCATCAGATCTGTTTAATTGTCAGGTGTGTTACCATCAGATCTGTTTAATTGTCAGGTGTGTTACCATCAGATCTGTTTAATTGTCAGGTGTGTTACCATCAGATCTGTTTAATTGTCAGGTGTGTTACCATCAGATCTGTTTAATTGTCAGGTGTGTTACCATCAGATCTGTTTAATTGTCAGGTGTGTTACCATCAGATCTGTTTAATTGTCAGGTGTGTTACCATCAGATCTGTTTAATTGTCAGGTGTGTTACCATCAGATCTGTTTAATTGTCAGGTGTGTTACCATCAGATCTGTTTAATTATCAGGTGTGTTACCATCAGATCTGTTTAATTATCAGGTGTGTTACCATCAGATCTGTTTAATTGTCAGGTGTGTTACCATCAGATCTGTTTAATTATCAGGTGTGTTACCATCAGATCTGTTTAATTGTCAGGTGTGTTACCATCAGATCTGTTTAATTGTCAGGTGTGTTACCATCAGATCTGTTTAATTATCAGGTGTGTTACCATCAGATCTGTTTAATTATCAGGTGTGTTACCATCAGATCTGTTTAATTGTCAGGTTTGTTACCATCAGATCTGTTTAATTGTCAGGTTTGTTACCATCAGATCTGTTTAATTGTCAGGTGTGTTACCATCAGATCTGTTTAATTGTCAGGTGTGTTACCATCAGATCTGTTTAATTGTCAGGTGTGTTACCATCAGATCTGTTTAATTGTCAGGTGTGTTACCATCAGATCTGTTTAATTATCAGGTGTGTTACCATCAGATCTGTTTAATTGTCAGGTGTGTTACCATCAGATCTGTTTAATTGTCAGGTGTGTTACCATCAGATCTGTTTAAGCAAATAAAACCCTGAATATGGTTTGATGGGTCCTACGCCATATGTCTGTACTTCAGACCAAATGACAAAATGGACCAGTGGAGATTAAGGGCCCTTTCACACTTAAGTTGTTTAGTCCGACTTTCAGACTTTCCAGAAAAGTCCGAACCAGATTGCCAGGTGTGAAACCTCTTGGACCAGGGTACAGGGATCAAAGACTCGGTCTTTGGTCCAAGCTCAGGAGGTAGTCTCGGTTCAGACCAAGGTTCATGAATATCTAATGTGAAATCAAAGGTTCGGACTTTCGGATCAATCATAGGAAGTGATAAAACAAACACAAACAGTAACACCTAGCAAGAACGAGCGCACCTGGCGGCAACAACGAGCCAAAAGTTCAGGTCAAGGTCCGCTGGTATGAAAGCAAAAGTCCTGAACCTAATGACTATAAAATAACAGATGTGAAAGCACCAGAACCAGACTCTGGTTCAGACCTTGGTTTGGACTTTCAAGTGTGAAAGGGACCTAAGAAACAGCTGGTCAGGGCATCCGGGTAGCATGGTGGTCTATTTCGTTGCCTACCAACATAGGGATCGCCTGTTCGAATCCCTGTGTTACCTCCGGCTTGGTCGGGTGTCCCTACAGACACAATTGGCCGTGTCTGCGAGTGGGAAGCCGGATGTGGGTATGTGTCCTGGTCGTTCAACTAGCGCCTCCTCTGGTCAGCCAGGGCACCTGTTCAGGGGGGAGGAATAGCGTGATCCCCCCACGCGCTACGTCCCCCTGGTGAAACTCCTCACTGTCAGGTGAAAAGAAGCGGCTGGTGACTCCACATGTATGGGAGGAGGCATGTGGTAGTCTGCAGCCCTCCTGGATCAGCAGAGGAGGTGGAGCAGAGACCGGGACGGCTCAGAAGAGTGGGGTGATTGGCCGGATACAATTGAGGAGAAAAGGGGGGAAAATTCCACAAAAAATGTTGGACTCTAGTTTCATATATATAAATACACATATGTAGAGTTGCAACTATTTTATGCTTTTGTAAAGTGGTTTGTGATTGTGCGTTTGAAAGGTGCCGTATAAATAAAGATTTACGTACTATAAATGAGGCCGGGAAAGAAACGCGTACAACTTTGGTTTGAGTCTTTGGGTATTTCCAGGCAGTTTTATATCTACAACCGGTTTGTAGAAGATGTTGAAGATTGCGCTCTGTCTCTGCCGTCTAAAATGTGTCTTACAGAGGAAAAGTTACTGAGTCTCCTGTTTTCTTACATCATCCTTACCACAACCATAACGTAGACGGTGAAATAAGCCGTCTGGTGGACATTCCCCTGAAAACGCATGACGACACCCAGTAAGTATAACAGGTCTTACTGGTAATGTTTAGTGCTGGTAGCACCAGCAGATGTGCTGCGCTTTACCTGTTGGGCAACACCAGCCCACAACCAACGAGGGAATTCAGACCTTCTTCCTCTTCTTCTTCTTCTTCTCCTCCTTCTTCTGGCTCCAGCAGATTTTATAGTTTCCAGCGGTACCCTGTGAGGGCACAGCATCAATGGCAGCCGGTGTTAACCCGGGCCTCGACGAATCTGGTGTGGAGGTCTTGTCAATCCGCATACTGATTTGGCAAAATTTTACGTCGGATGCCTTCCTGACACAACCACTACCCCTGTGGACGGGGGCACGGGTAAAGCGCTGGATGCCATCTCGGTATTCCTGGACTTGCGCCCGGGCCTGTCGCCGATATTCAGACTTTTGTATACTTCTGGTTTTCCAGTGGAAAATAAACACAACACTTACTTTCTCCGTCCTCTCTGGCCTGAGCTGATGGACAGGATGTGGAACTTTGCTAATGGTGATATGGTGGACGGTCCTAAAGATGGAAGGAGCGCCGTAGTCACAACATCCACGGTGACCTCATCTTGTTTGGCACACGCTTTAACAGTCGCCGGACTCCAGCTGCTGCCAGCCGCCACCATCTGATCACTATGGGTTGTAATGGTGGAGGACATACCATCATGATCTTCTGATGCGGCAGCGGGGTGTTTCGCTTCCCTGTTAGCTCAGTCCGGGTGGGATACGTACACATGAGATGACCACGAAGTAGCGTACCATGCTTCTTGTTTTTTGTCAGAGTACAAAACGAGTCACACCGTGGTATTGCTTTCAGAAGCCACTTCATGTGCAGAACCCAGGTCAGCCTGGGTGTGATTTACATGTTGGCCACTCAGAGCGGCTCCACCATGGCCACTTCTTCTTCTAACACCACAATTCCCGTTTCTTACAGTCAAGTGACTGGGGTTTCGTCGACATACGAGGACATCAGCACATGTTGGTGGTGTTTTGCAGTGTGTATCTTCGGAGAAGCCCTGTGTATTCTGAGAGATGGGAAGTATGTTGGCTTTAAAACGCAGTGTACAGCACGGGAAACAGCCCGGGGTATTAAAGGAAATAGGTTTTGGTTAAGTCGGCTGAGGAGGACATGAGAAGGTTAGTGTTTTATAAAAATGATGAGTTGAAAACAAACAAACAAACAGAAACTGTGTTCAGTAGTTAATAAACTAACCAGTCAATCAAGCTTTATTTATGCAGCACGTTTCTACGTGGCAAGGCAAAGTGCTCCACGTGAAGTCAAAGTGCACAGATTAATTACTGATAAGAGGCAAATGGATAGTCAGTGAATAAAATAAAACTTCAACTTTGTATGAAGTAGGGCGAAGAAGAGAAATTCAGTAATAAAGCAGAATGACGTGAATGAAAATGAAATTGATGCGCAGCGGCCGGAGTTGACCGACAGCAGAGTCAGAGCTCGTGAATGAAAAGTAAAAGGTTCGCCATCGGTGAAAGCGCTGTTTCATAAAGGCTGTATGTTTTGAAAGTTGGACAGAGTGTTGAGGAGACAGCACTTCCTCTGCTGTAGCATTCCCACACAGCCAGCACATTTTCCTCTTTGTCGTCGGACTCATTCGTCGATGGGTTCTGGAGCATCTGTCCGCTGCATAGCAACTCACTCAGCCCAGCGGATCCAATGACATGCTCGCAATCATCTCCTGGTCCTTGTGGGAGCCGCTGTTAGTCTGTCGTCACAGTAGGGGGGGTGGGGGGGTAATGGTAAGAGAGAGAGAGCGAGAGACAGAGAAGGACAGACGGAGGGAGAGAGAGGGACAGACAGAGAAGGAGAGACAGGGAGGGAGAGAGACAGAGGGAGACAGAAGGACAGACGGAGAGAAGGAGAGACAGACAGAGAAGGAGAGACAGGGAAACAGAGAAGGACAGACGGAGAGAGAGAGACAGAAAAGGAGAGACGGAGGGAGAGAGAGGGACAGACAGAGAAGGAGAGACAGGGAGGGAGGGAGACAGAGGGAGAAAGAAGGACAGACGGAGGGAGAGAGAGGGACAGACAGAGAAGGAGAGATGGAGAGAGAGAGAGAAGGAGAGACAGACAGAGAAGGAGAGACGGAGAGAGAGAGAGAGAGACAGAAAAGGAGAGACGGAGGGAGAGAGAGAGAGAGGGAGAGGCAGAGAGAGAGAGAAGGAGAGACAGAGGGAGAGAGAGAGAAGGAGAGACGGAGAGAGAGAGAAGGAGAGGGAGAGAGGGAGCGAGAGAAGGAGAGGCAGAGAAGGAGAGAGAGAGAGAAGGAGAGGCAGAGAGAGAAGGAGAGGCAGAGAAGGAGAGACAGGGAGAGAGAGAGAAGGAGAGGCAGAGAGAGACAGAGGAGAGACAGAGGGAGAGAGAGAAGGAGAGGCAGAGAAGGAGAGACGGAGAGAGAGAGAGAGACAGAGGGAGCGAGAGAAGGAGAGGCAGAGAAGGAGAGACGGAGAGAGAGAGAGGGAGAGGCAGAGAAGGAGAGACAGAGAAGGAGAGACAGGGAGAGAGAGAGAAGGAGAGAGAGAGAGGGAGAGGCAGCGAGAGACAGAGAAGGAGAGAGACAGAGGGAGAGAAGGACAGAGGGAAATGGAGAACTCCATTGTGGCCTGTGGCAAATGGAGCAGTGAGCTCCCTAGTTACCTCTGGCTGTCCTTGAAAGAAGACGTGGCTGTCATTTACCCCCACACCGCATTATTTCCCTCCAGCTTTCCTCCTCCTGGTGAAATACCCTTTCTTGTTGCCCCCCCCCCCCAGATATGTGCACACGTCTGACACACTGGACTGAAGACCCCTCCCTCCGCCTGGCAGGTTGTGTAAAATACAAATACCCCTGCAACGTTCTGTCAGAAACGCAAACCCCTTGTGGCGAGACCTGAATTTATTTGTGAAGTATTTTGGGTTTTCCTTTTTTTTGGAACAAGGAAAATACATTGTTGAAGTCGGCTCTTAAAGATCAGTAGCTGTGTTTCCATCAAGTCGAAGTCAGTTTTATAGTGTAGCCCAGTGTCACAAATTATAAATTTGCCTCAAGGGGCTTTATGCCGACACAGCATCCTGTCCTTAGACCCTCACATCGAGACATTCGTATGCGCATTATGCAGCATCACATCAGAAATGCTCGATGGAAACTGCAAAATGCGATAAAGCTTTGTCAGTGCTGCGTTACGCCGGCTTGAGGTTGCTTTGGCGGTAGAGTTCCTGTGCTAACTGGACGATGGAAACGCTTTTGACGAATAAAAAAATAAAATGTGAATTAAATTTAATCACATGATCAGCTGTTTTATTTTCCCTTTTTCTCCCTAATTGTACCTGGCCAATTACCACACTTTCCCGAGCCGTCCCGGTCTCTGCTCCACCCCCTCTGCTGATCCGGGGAGGGCTGCAGACTACCACATGTCTCCTCCCATACATGTGGAGTCACCAGCCGCTTCTTTTCACCCGACAGTGAGGAGTTTCACCAGGGGGACATAGCACGTGGGAGGATCACGCTATTCCTCCCCCCAGTTCCCCCTTCCCCCCAAACAGGCACCCCGGCTGACCAGAGGAGGCGCTAGTGCAGTGACCACGATGCGTTATTATGAATCCCATGGCACTTCTTGGCAAGACACGCCCCGCGTAACATCCAGGCGCTAGGATTCTAGGAAGACCCGCCCCTACTCTGCCTCTGATTAGCTAACCTTAACCCTAACCCCGTCCTAGCCCTAACCCTAACCTTAACCAACCCAACCAACGGAAGCAACCAGTACTGGCCAGTCCTAGCGCCTGGATGCTACGCGGGGCCATGTCTTGCCTAGATTTGCTGTGGGATTCATAATAACGCAGACCAGGACACATACCCACATCCGGCTTCCCACCCGCAGACACGGCCAATTGTGTGTACGGACGCCCGACCAAGCCGGAGGTAACACGAGGATTCGAACCGACGATCCCCGTGTTGGTAGGCAACGGAATAAACCGCTATGCCACCCGGATGCCCAGGTCCAACATTTTTAACCATCCCATTTTTCTTGACAAAATGCGTGACCACATAGATGGTCTACTAACTACAGAGCAAATTCTGTTTGAAACCCCGAAGACGCTGACTGTGTCTCCCTGCGTGTGTAATTTACTTTTAGGAAGACTGGCAATGAGTCATTTAAATGGTCCACACCTCTGAAGGGATGGCTGACCTTTAAGAAGGAAATTAGATTTGTTTGTTTAATACAGGACTGTCTACTTTGTGTGGTTTTCTAAAGCCCTAAAGACAATTGCAAAATAATGGGTAAAATAAAACACCTCATTTAGAGCAAGGTCTCTGAAGAGTGCAGAAAATACGTTACCACAACCTTTCACATGCACGAGACAGTGTGATGGATTCAGACATTAGACTGAACTTAATGTGTCAACATCAGCCGACTGGTCTGTCCATGTGGTGCCGTCCTGTCCTCCATACTAACACCTCTGTGCATGGACCGACTGCAGCTTCCTCATTCGGCACACACACGCATGCCGAGAAAAATGCTGTCATCAACATTCAGTCTCCATTCAGGATCTTATAGTCCACATTATTTGTAAAGGTGTTTATTGTTTCATCCTACTGACTCTGTCATCTGCCCGGAAGTTACACTTTTATCTTCAGCAATTTCACCTTGACAGCTTTTGCCAATGCTAAACAGTATCATGTTCGGAGAGTTTACACACACGTGCACATTTATGCACACATGCCCTTAGACCCATTCACACAAATACACCTTTACACACACACACACACACAACCCCCCACGTGTATCACAGCAGGACATGTCTCTGGCTGGAGCGATGACAGGAGCAGCTTGTTGGTGGTCTGTATCTGAGTTCCACTTCATGACACTGAGCGGAGCTGTTGTGGGAACAGATGGCTCGCCAAGTCAAAGTAAAGAGAGGAATATACAGGTTGAAGCACCAGAAAGCAAACAATGGTAGTGAGACCAGCTATGTTGTGTGGTTTGGAGACAGTGGCACTGATGAAAAGACAGGAGGTGGAGCTGGAGGTGGCAGAGATGAAGATGATAAGATTTTCACTGGGAGTGATGAAGAAGGACAGGATTAGGAATGAGTATATTAGAGGGACAGCTCAGGTTGGACGGTCTGGAGACAAAGCAAGAGAGGCAAGATTGAGATGGTTTGGACATGTGTGGAGGAGAGATGCTGGGTATATTGGGAGAAGGATGCTGAATATGGAGCTGCCAGGGAAGAGGAGAAGAGGAAGGCCAAAGAGGAGGTTTATGGATGTGGTGAGTGAGGACATGCAGGTGGCAGGTGTGACAGAGGAAGATGCAGAGGACAGGAAGAGATGGAAAGGGATGATCTGTTGTGGCGCCCCCTAACGGGAGCAGCCGAAAGTAGTAGTAGTCGTAGTAATAGTAGTGTTAGTAGTAGTAGTAGTAATAGTGGTGGTAGTAGTAGTAGTAGTAGTGGTAGCAGTAGTATTAATAGTAGTGTTAGTAGTAGTAGTAATAGTGTTAGTAGTAGTAGTAGTAATAGTGGTAGTAGTAGTGGTAGCAGTAGTATTAATAGTAGTGTTAGTAGTAGTAGTGGTAGTAGTAGTGGTAGTAGTAATAGTGGTAGTGGTAGTAGTAGTAGTAGTAGTAGTAGTAGTAGTGGTAGTAGTAATAGTGGTAGTGGTAGTATTAGTGGTAGTAGTAGTAGTAGTAGTAGTAGTGGTAGTAGTAGTGGTAGTGGCAGTAGTAGTGGTAGCAGTAGTAGTAGTAGTAGTGTTAGTAGTAGTAGTAATAGTGGTAGTGGTAGTAGTAGTAGTAGTAGTAATAGTGGTAGTAGTAGTGGTAGCAGTAGTATTAATAGTAGTGTTAGTAGTAGTAGTAATAGTGGTAGTAGTAGTAGTAATAGTGGTAGTAGTAGTGGTAGCAGTAGTAGTAATATGATACAGGATCATTGTGTCACGTTTGTATTTGAAGTAGGTCTAGTATTGGCTGCACATTTTCAGTTGGGTAGCTAACGTTACATTATTTACATCATATCCCGATTGGACACATTACATGACATTATAATAATGATAAATCAATCTTATATAGCGCTTTTATAACACTCAAAGTCACTTTACAATAAACGGGGTGAAACAAGAGAGCAGATAAACATAACGCAGACATACAGGGGTGGATGGGAAGGGAGGCGACGAGAGGGAGAAGCGGCAGCCACACACCACGCCAGCAGTACTCTCCCATTTACACACATACAAAAGGGCAAGAAAAACAGTGGATACCTCCCGAGGTATCCGCTAGGCAGTGGCACTATCTAACCCATAGCTGGGGGTGGTTCATGGGCATCAGGGAATATCCACACACCGGTGGGCCTGCGTACCCCACATCTAGGGGCCAGACCTCCTCCGAGTCCCTTGTGGTTCAGCCAGGGTCCAAGGTGTACCCAGTTACCGTGTGTCGCCACGAGGGGGCGCTACATAGGGCTTGCTGATGGAGAGGCTATGGACTGGCAGGGAGAGACTCACGGGCTCGGCTCTCCTGTTGGCATGTCTGCTAGCCAGCGGTGAAGGTTGAGCGTGATACGTGACAGACACACAACACTACACCAACACACTAGATGCTTCACAACAACCCCACTTCTTACACAACAATGTCGGACATTGTAAAATTGCTTCTGCACCGGATCAACAGAGCTAAAGTTAGCTTGTCCGAGTCGTGTTTTTAGCGAACCGACAACCCAGAAAAATAAGCCGATACGCCAGAAAGACTTAAAAACTTTTAGCTAAAGATTGAAGTTTGAGCAGGTTAAAGGTGATAGATCGCGTCTTACTTGGATCACTTGTCGATAGCGTTTCTGCGAAATCCTACCTGGAATGAAACTGCGTGGGCAATACCAAGTGACCTAATATGAGGGAGAGACTAAGAGAGAATAGTGGTGGGGGTGCAGAGAAATATGCTTTGCCAATTTTCATGCCAATCAAGACTTTAATGTAAATTTTAAAAAATCATATTTAGTACATTACAACAGCACATGTTTTTTAGACACACTCACAAATACTTTTGGAGGGGTTGCAACCCCTGAATCTATGCAAATAGTACAGCTAATAATGAGACTAAAGATGTCAGTTTTTTTGGGGGGAGCGTTTTCCCCCCTTTTCTCCCCAACTGTACCTGTTCAATTACCCCTCTCTCCCGAGCCGTCCCGGTCGCTGCTCCACCCTCTCTTCTGATCCGGGGAGGGCTGCAGACTACCACATGTCTCCTCTGATACATGTGGAGTCACCAGCCACTTCTTTTCACCTGACAGTGAGGAGTTTCACCAGGGGGACGTAGCGCGTGGAAGGATCACGGTATTCCCCCCGCCCCCCCCGAACAGGTGCCCAATAGTCACGCTGTAGTGTATTTTGACAGATTTATGTACCATTTTTGGGGGGGGGTCAAAACGTCTTGATGCATGCTCAATAATCCAGAGAGTCGAATCAGTTCATCTGGATACAATGTTTATTGACAGAATGATGAAATGTATCTGTCAATAAACATTGTGTCCAGATGAACTGATTCGACTTTCTTTGATTTTTTTGGGGGGTGTTTGGAAGAAGGGATGGGGTAAACTCAATGGAAAAGTGTTGGTCCGGCCAGTCAGATATGCACCACTTCCCACAGCACACAGATCGACTGTAATGCGGGATGTGGTGGTGGTAGAGATGGATCTGATGGAAGATGGCTGCTTGAATTCACATTTGCAGAGGCCTCACCCAGTACCGTCCATGCAGTGTCTTTGTCCACGTCTGCGTCTAAGTTTTTTCTTCGTTTGATGGCTGGGAGAGTGGGGCAGGCTAAGCTAACTGCTAGCCCATGCAGACCGGCAGTTCCGATAACACCAAGGGCGGTCTGGCGACGGCCTCACCTGGCGTTGACTCTGGTGTTTTTGGTATCATGAGGAGTGTGGGGAGGTATGTCGAGGGTGTCTGGCTGGGAGAGCTGATGCTAGATCGGCTGGGAGAGCTTGGTCTTCTTCGTCTGGTGGGCTCGGGGACCACGGCCCCTGCCTGGAGCTGTGCCCGAGGAGGAAACACCGAGGGCGGTCTGACAGGACGCGGAAGCGGGCCAGGCTAAGCTAACTGCTAGCCCATGCAGACCGGCGGTTCCGACAGTCATCCTGGCTGGTGTTCGTTGCCTTGGACAGTGATCTTTTGTTTAGTTTGGATATATATGTGTGAGTTTGGGTATGTGTGTTCTTGTAGTTTTTGGATGTGTTGTTGTCTTTGTGTTGTATTGCTGTGGGCTGGGGGAAACGGCATTTCGTTTCGTTTCATGTACGCAACTGCATGAAGCGAAATGACAAAGTGTTCGTGATAGAGGGAAGGTGGCTGTTGTCTTCTCACCCTGCTCTTGCGGTTCTCGTGGAGGCTGTAAAACACAATAGGTCTCCGTTTTGCTACATTATTCAATCCCCCTCTTTTGAAATTTGGCTTATGAAAGATTGAACAGGGCCCAAGTTTTAGATTGGATTTTGTGACAACGGTCCTTGCTATTTTAAGTCTCCCCGACTTTGTCACATCAAAGAGTTTCATTATTCGCAGATATCTTTTACACGGCAGGTTTAATATGCACCACACGGAACTGTGAGGGGACTTGCCTATGATTACAGGAAGCATCAAAATGTAATGGATTGGGCCTTTCCACGTGTGTATTTGTGTAAATATTTAAGCTGGGAAAGACGTCAGAAGGGAACGTTGTAACAAGAAAATCGTTTTAACAATGAATGCAAATGGGGAAAGTGAGTAGATCATGTTACTCTGGAAACTTAGTCGCATCCTCACTGGAAATCTTGTTTCTTTTACAATGAATAAAATGTGTCAGTGGGTAGTGGTGTACTTTTTATGAAATTGAGACCTGACTCATGAATGCTTATGAATTTTGCTGTCTTATTTTGTATTTCATGAGACTCAACACAAACAGTCAACATAATGACAGATTTATTTTATTTATATGGTGCTTTGGCAGCACAGTGTCCCAGTGGTTTGCACCGTTGTCTGGGTTCGCACCCCAGGCCGTCCCAGGTCCTTTCTGTGTGGAGTTTGCATGTTCTCCCCGTGTCTGTGTGGCTTTCCTCCGGGTGCTCCGGTTTCCTCCCACAGCAACACTTCTCCGTACTTAGTGTGGGAGAGCCCTGTTTGTTACTGACAGCAGCATCATGACACCAGTAAGGCTGGGAGGAAGCTGGTCACACCAGACCGATTTGGGCTCCAGCAGGGAGAACATTTGGGGCAGAACCACAGAAGCAGCACTTTTCTGAAATTCACCACTTTACCAGGGTCGATGTCTCTGACGTGGATGTGTCCAAGTACGTCAGTATTCAGTGAAAATAAGTTGTTTTAGTGTCATGTAGCGTTTCAAACCGCTAATCTCAGACAGAATAGAAGCCGGATGTGGGTATGTGTCCTGGTCACTGCACTAGCGCCTCCTCTGGTGGGTCAGGGCACCTGTTCAGCGGGGAGGGGGAACTGGAGGGAATAGCGTGATCCTCCCACGCGCTACGTCCCCCTGGTGAAACTCCCCACTGTCAGGTGAAAAGAAGTGGTTGGCGACTCCACATGTATGGGAGGAGACATGTGGTAGTCTGCAGCCCTCCCCGGATCAGCAGAGTGGGGTAATTGGCCAAGTACAGTTGGGGAGAAAAAGAGGGGAAATGGCTTGACTTACTGTATTATGACACATGGAAGCCTGTATTTCTTTGACGGTGGGAAAAAAAACGGATTCCATCTCAATTGTTTTGCCCTTTGACCCCATATTAATGGTAATAGTCCGCACCGTTCAGCAAAAGAAATGGAAGATTTGTGTTTGGAGTTGCTATCTACGTTTTAAAAATGATGTGGCTGCATCCCCACTTGGGCTTCTAGGAAACCTGACTGTGAGCTGTCCGAGGACGGGTCTGTTAACAGCGAGATCAGTGAAACATCGGAGCATCACGACTGTTTCTTCCCAGCGTCCAAATGTCTGTCATGGAGAGAACAACCCCCTGTTTCCACTGCTTAGCAGTAATCCATGCATTTGTCTGTGTGTTAGAAGGTCTTGGCGGGCAGGCCTTACTTATTTATGATTTCCTGGTGGAGGTGAGAGTGGAAAATGAGAAGCCGCTGTCGTTTCCCTGGGGCTCGGATTTGAATTTAGCTCAACCCCCTGAACGGTGTGAATGCATCTGTTGACAGGACTGTGGACCGGCTCCTTGGTCATTCTTATTCCCTCCTCTGGTAAAACACAATTCATCCAGCAAGATCTGTATGCAGCCTCTCTGCCAGGGTAAGGAGAGGTCATGGTAGTCCTTAGAAGTTATTTTCTTCTTCTTTTAGTCTTAACACCTCATGTCGGCCAGTGCTGTTTCCCAGAGCCACAGCACCTCAGGTCTGATGTGGTATGTTGATATAACATAAGGGACTCTGTTGTGGTGCCATTATACTATCCCATGGTTATTTGAAGTATGTACGTTAGCTAATGGAGTGATGGTCAACAACGAGATTTTTATAAAGACATAGGCAGAGTTTGGACCATTAAATGGTCTCCAGAATTGATGTTGAGACTGGAATGGTTATGGAAGAAAACAATGAATTTAATGGTAGCGCTGGTGGAGACACAAGGAAATGTAGTTCGGGGCCATGATGCTACCCATAGCTGTGCCCTTCAACTGCAAATAAAGCAAATTCTTTGTACATGCCAGCATTTTCTTGTTAGGACCAATTTGGTTAATTCTTTAATAACAGGCCATCTTGGGATTCATATCTGAATGAGCACCGTAGATAAAAATCAACCACATCGATGCCTCCGTCATGTGCTATATTAGTATAAACCATTGACATATTATCAACAGGAAGGTCAGTGGTTTTTCAAATGTTGATCAGGAATCAGGGACACTTTGTCATTTCACTTCATGTAGTTGTGTAAATGAAATGAAACGAAATGCCGTTTCCCCCAGCAGTACAACACAAACACCAGAACACATCCAAAAACTACAAGAACACACATACCCAAACTAACACATATACCCAAACTAACACACATATCCAAACTAACACACATACCCAAACTAACACGTATATCCAAACTAAACACACAAAAAAATCACTATCCAAGGGAACGAACGCCAGCCAGGATGACTGTCGGAACTGTTGGTCAGCATGGGCTAGCAGTTAGCTCTGCCTGCCCCGCTTCCACGTCCTGTCAGACCGTCCTCGGCATTTCCTCCTCGGGCACAGGCATGGGCCGTGGTCCCCGGGCCCACCGGTCGAAGCAGACCAAGCTCTCCCAGCCAGACACCCTCGACACACCTCCCCGCACTGCTCACGACGACGTCAAAAACACCACAGTCAACGCCAGGTGACTGTGGGCCAGACCGCCCTCGGTGTTATCGGAACTGCCGGTCTGCATGGGCTAGCAGTTAGCTTAGCCTGCCCCGCTCTCCCAGCCGATCCAGCGCCAACTCTTCCAGCCATCAAACGAAGACACAACTTAGACGCGGACGTGGACAAAGACACTGCATGGCTGGAACTGAGTGAGGCCGCTGCAAATGAGAATTCGCGCCGCCATCTTCCCACACCGGCACTGGGGGGAGGCCGCTGCAAATGTGGATTCGCGCAGCCATCTTCCCACACCGGAAGCAGAGCTTATATCAATGATATCTTTTACATATGAAAATACACAAAGAAGAATGCAAAGGCCACACATTTCTAAGCCTTGGCAGCTTCGGATCTGATTTAACATACTATATGGTAATAATAATATGCTATATTGGACCACAGTGCACTGCTCTGTTTTCTCGACCAGAAAGGCAGCGTGCAGTTCGACTACGCCCTCTGAGAAGTTGTTTGGTTGTTTGTGTTGCAGAAAGGTGACAGACATCACAATATAATGAGTTTATCACTGTGGGTAAATACTCCCTGCGAGGACACAGGTAGATATCTTTTAATCCAGACTGGCAAGTCATCACAAAGGGAAACACGGCTGGAAGCATTCTAATTTAAGATAATCATCTTCTCTATATTAAGTGACCGCAAGTTGTCGTCCATGCCATCGGCAATCTGAAGTCCAATTGAAATCAGGTCCCCATCGGCGTGAGCTCAGCAAGGCGAGGATGTGGCGTGTTGATTTTGGCCGGGTGCTTGTATGTGTATGGGGTGGAGATGAGGGTTCGGGGGGGGGGCATGTTTGTCTACATTGGAGTGCATGACACTTAGCTGTCCGTCTGCCCGTGGGAGATTGTGTTGTGTGGAGGAGTTTGTTGAGCGGGCCCCATCAAGGCCCGTCCCCGAAGGACACTTGGGCGCTGACGTGTTGACAAGAGCAGCTGCCTCAGTCAAGCCGGTGCAGCGATAAGAAGCAGCACATCTAAAAGACTGAATAATGGCCTGCTGTCCCGACGCCTGTGGATCACACCCGTGCCTCGGAACAGCAGGGGACAGGCAATCAACACTCAATCTCTGGGTGGCAGAAAGAGACAGAGGAAAAAATAAGGAAAAAAAAGATGAAATGTGGTCCAATCAGTCAGCAGCAGAAGGGTGACATATTTAGATTTTGGCATATGCATGAGTGGAGGAATAGCTCCGTTTCAGTTTTCATTCACATCTGCAGTTTTGACCTACTGCAGGTAACAAAGCCCCCCCCCCACACACACACACACACAGCCTCTATAACTCAGGACAGTTGTTTCATATTCCTGTTTGAAAGGAAAAGAAAAGGATGGCTGAATTCAGGAATATGGAGGACTCGTTATTGATGGACTGCAGGTGTGCGTCACAGGGTTTTGTGGGAAACTGTGTGAAGTCGATGGGAAGTTGGTGAAGGATCACGTCTTGTTGCGCCTTCAGCATTTTCAAGTTCGATAGATCGGCTTTGATCCAAGCGTCTTATTTTTTTCCCTTCTTCTTGTAGAAGTTGTTAAGTCTCTTATCTCTCTTCTTCACCCAGACATGTTGGAGACGAGATTTAAGGAGGCTTTCTGAGCCGGACATGGTGCTGTTGAAACAGAGGGTCATATTTACCGCTGCCCAGCCAAGTGGTTTGTTTCTGAACGTTAAACTCACGTTCTGGAGACAAGAACAGCAGCAGCTCATCTCCATTCTCCACTCATGGGTGATTCTTCCATTTAGGCATTTTTTGGCTTTTGAAATTTTGAAAAAATAAAAATAAATTTCTTTAAAATCAAATTTTTCTTGTTCAAAACCTCTGTTAAGTGGTGTGGAACAAATATCTTAGCAGAGCTTTGATCGTCCTACAAAATAAGTTTGATATTATGATGCTTTTTTCAAAGTTGTGACAGCAAAATGTGACGGAGAAAGAGTTGGCTAAGTCTTAGACTTGCTAAGCTAACTTGTTAGCTAGTATACAATGTACAATGAAAACACGTGAATAAAGTGAAGTTTCTTATGTCTGAACTAAAATACTCAACTAGTAACGTGTTCGGTAATGACTTGTAATAACCATCCTGTCAGATCAGGACATATAAACCTTCACATTACTACATGTGTAATAACCATCCTGTCAGATCAGGACATATAAACCTTCACATTACTACATGTGTAATAACCATCCTGTCAGATCAGGACATATAAACCTTCACATTACTACATGTGTAATAACCATCCTGTCAGATCAGGACGTATAAACCTTCACATTACTACATGTGTAATAACCATCCTGTCAGATCAGGACATATAAACCTTCACATTACTACATGTGTAATAACCATCCTGTCAGATCAGGACATATAAACCTTCACATTACTACATGTGTAATAACCATCCTGTCAGATCAGGACATATAAACCTTCACATTACTACATGTGTAATAACCATCCTGTCAGATCAGGACATATAAATCTTTACATTACATTTATGACATGAAAAAGTCACGCTGCTGCCATGACTGCTCATGCGCCTCTGGCACTTCCCGTTTCCATGGCAACCACGTTGTTGTTTGAAAAAGCGTTGTTGCTGTAAAATATTGGGTGTGGTGGTGATGACAGATCTATGAGGGACAGCCATATTTAACAATAAAAATGTGCAAATTGCACATATACAGTGCATCCGGAAAGTATTCACACCCCTTCACTTTCCCCACATTTTGTTATGTTACAGCCTTATTCCAAAATGGATTAAATTCCTTTTTTTTCTCATCAATCTACACACAATACCGCATAATGACAAAGTGAAAAAGGTTTTGTAGAATTTTTTGCAAATTTATTAAAAATAAAAAACTGGAATATTGCATGTACATAAGTATTCACACCCTTTGCTATGACACTCAAAATTGAGCTCAGGTTCATCCTGTTTCCACTGATCATCCTTGAGATGTTTCTACATCTTGATTGGAGTCCATCTGTAGTAAATTCAATTGATTGGGCATGACTTGGAAAGGCACACACCTGTCTGTATAAGGTCCCACTGTTGACAGTGCATATCAGAGCAGAAATCAAGCCATGAAGTCAAAGGAATTGTCTGTGGACCTCCGAGACAGGATTGTATCGAGGCACAGATCTGGGGAAGGGCACAAAAAAATTTCTACAGCTTTGAAGGTCCCGAAGAGCACAGTGGTCTCCATCATTCGTAAATGGAAGAAGTTTGGATCCACCAGGACTCTTCCTAGAGCTGGCCACCCAGCCAAACTGAGCAATCGGGGGAGAAGGGCCTTGGTCAAGGAGTTGACCAAGAACCCGATGGTCACTCTGACAGAGCTTCAGCGGTCCTCTGTGGAGATGGGAGAACCTTCCAGAAGGACAACCATCTCTGCAGCACTCCACCAATCAGGCCTTTATGGTAGAGTGGCCAGACGGAAGCCTCTGCTCAGTAAAAGGCACATGACAGCCCGCTTGGAGTTTGCCAGAAAGCACCTAAAGGACTCTCAGACCATGAAAAACAAGATTCTCTGGTCTGATGAAAGCAAGATTGAACTCTTTGGCCTGAATGCCAAACGTCACGTCTGGAGGAAACCAGGCGCCTCTCATCACCTTGCTAATACCATCCCTACAGTGAAGCATGGTGGTGGCAGCATCATGCTGTGGGGATGTTCTTCAGCGGCAGGAACTGGGAGACTAGTCGGGATCGAGGGAAAGATGAATGGAGCAAAGTACAGAGAGATCCTTGATGAAAACCTGCTCCAGAGCGCTCCGGACCTCAGACTGGGGCGAAGGTTTACCTTTCAACACGACAACGACCCTAAGCACACAGCCAAGACAACGAAGGAGTGGCTTCAGGACAAGTCTGTGAATGTCCTTGAGTGGCCCAGCCAGAGCCCAGACTTGAACCCCATTGAACATCTCTGGAAAGACCTGAAAATAGCTGTGCAGCGACGCTCCCCATCTAACCTTACAGAGCTGGAGAGGATCTGCAGAGAAGAGTGGGAGAAATACCCCAAATATACGTGTGCCAAGCTTGTAGCTTCATACCCAAGAAGGCTTGAGGCTGTAATCGCTGCCAAGGGGGCCTCAACCAAGTACTGAGTAAAGGGTGTGAATACTTATGTACATGCAATATTTCAGTTTTTTATTTTTAATAAATTTGCAAAAATTTCTACTAAACCTTTTTTACTTTGTCATTATGGGGTATTGTGTGTAGATTGATGAGAAAAAAAAGGAATTTAATCAATTTTGGAATAAGGCTGTAACATAACAAAATGTAGGCAAAGTGAAGGGGTGTGAATACTTTCCGGATGCACTGTATAACCGTATGAATTTGAAATATGTCTTTTTAAGTTATTATGAGAAAATGCAAAGTAAAGATTTCATGAATTTTACCATTTTTATTACTTTATTATAGAGGGGAAGTTAAAAAGTCTGGGTTGGGGACAAGTCCACAACAGGGACATTCTGCCACATTTGAATTTTCAACAGACTGAAAAAGTATAAAGATATCATCACTGAGACACGAATCTGTTTTTTATAGCCAACACCACCTAACTCTAACAAATACAATCACTGTTTAAAAATAAAAAATTCCTTGAAAATCTGCCCTGGGGACAGAAAAACTGCCTTAATTGAAGAATAATGAAACACTTAAATTTGAAGAGATAAATACATAAACGAATAAATTAATAATTTACTCTTTGCAACAATTTTGAGAGATTATGCCTGACAATTGTTTATTTAAATGCTGTAACCTTAACAGGCAGGCTTGCATTACAAGGCACTACATGGCTTGTTTGTACTTCTTCCTTTGGGTTTTGTTACAAAGTGCATGATTTAAAGCTTACATCTGCAACTTTTCCCCATCAGTTATTTGATCAATCCAAGCCATGGAGTATACAACACTAGCTGGTATCCGTACTGTGTTTGGAAACACACTCCATATGTACCATAGTGGTAAAGTTGGATTTTTTTTTTTTTTGAAGACTTTTACCCACATGTGATGATGAACACTGGTGCAACGGGAAATATGTACGTGTCGGAAACATCTCCAGCAGGAAAACAAAATAAATTGAAATGTGATGCCGGTGTGGCCATGATCAGTCTTACTGCACAACAGTGTTCCCATATAATTTTTTTAAAATTCCCCCCTCCCCCCCTATTCTCCCCAATTGTACTTGGCTAATTACCCTACCCTTCCGAGCCGTCCCGGTCGCTGCTCCACCCCCTCTGCTGATCCGGGGAGGGCTGCAGACTACCACATGTCTCCTCCCATACATGTGGAGTCACCAGCCGCTTCTTTTCACCTGACAGTGAGGAGTTTCACCAGGGGGTTGTAACGCATAGGAGGATCACGCTATTCCCTCCAGTCCCCCCCCCCAAACAGGCGCCCCGACTGACCAGAGGAGGCGCTAGTGCAGTGACCAGGACACATACCCACATCCGGCTTCCCACCCACAGACACGGCCAATTGTGTCTGTAGGGATGCCCGACCAAGATGGAGGTAACACGCGTAAACCAGCGATCCCCATGTTGGTAGGAACGGAATAGACTGCCACCCGGGTGCCCTCATTTCCCATGTTTGTGTTTTTGTGAGTGGGCCGTACGGCGACCTCTCCAGGGCGGTCCCGCCTGTCTTGCTGGGATAGACTCCAAGTTCATGTGACTCCCAATTTGATTAAGCAGATAAAGAAAACCAGTGAATCCACTTATCTCTTATCTGCTTACTGTGAAGAAATGACATTGAAACGGAACATCGAGCTACACCCATTCAAAGTTGGTCCGTGGCAAATCAGTTTAAAAGTGGCCTAAAATCCCACGTTGCTCAAATCCCTTCTTTTTCGTTCCCGTATGTAGAATGGCTGGTAAAGGTAAAAGCCAAGGAACAGCAACAAAGGGAACATCCACAATCCTCTGCGGGTCTCTCAAAACAGCCCTGAGCTCAAGTGCCCTCACACAAACAGTGTCTGGACCTCAACCCCTGCATTGTTATAAATGCTTCACTGGCTATTATGTGCCTGTGTGTTTGCAGTAAAAGGTAATTAACTGTGCGGTGATAGGACCGGGTAGTTTAGAGCAGCTGAGAGAGAGCTCTTTCATGGCACTGACAGAAACAAGTGTATTTCCTGATAAGTTACGTTCTTATAAATACTGCTGGTTGCAGTTCTTCCCTCCGATTGTTAAATGCAGGGGTGGATTTGCCACAGTGGAGACATTAAAGGGTAACTCCGCTTTTTCCCCCCAAAACGGGGGTGTTATTTTCGCAATTCCTGCCACGATGCATGTCGGTTATGATATCATTTCATCCGCCAGCTTCTTTGTAGAGATTTTGGAAACGGTGGCACCGCTGTTATTCATCCGTCGCAGCGACGAGGACCATGTACTCATCGTGTGATGGATGACTGATGAGGAAGAGTTGCGCATCATCAACCCCACTCTCTCGTCCGAGACCACCTACTACCAGTGGCAAGACTAAGCGAGATGACTGGCAATGGAGACGGATGCAGATTTTTCCTCAGGGTTTCTTCCCGAAGCCTTTCCCGTAGACGAGTATACCTGCAAGGCAGTGGAGGTTATAAATCAGAGTTTTCCTTCTCCTCGATGAACTGCCTGACAAGGCTAGCGAGCTTCATCTGCCCGGGTTTGAAATCAGAGTTGTCCTTCTCCTAGATTGGCTGCCAGCCAAGGCTAACAAGTCCAATCGACCCACCCGGTTATACCGCTGGGAACCCGGTCGCCCCCGCAGCAGACTTTGTGAAAACAGGAGGTACCAGGAGAAGGTGCTGCTGTGGACATATTTACGTAGGAATGGCGATATGCTAAGGTCCTGGTGGACCCGCGGCGATCACTACACTAGGAAGCGAGAGGCCACCGCACCGCTTCGCATTCCTTTTGGCAAGTAGGACATCTGGCCAAATACTCGCCACCTCCCGTAACCTCCTCGCAACCTCCTCCATCTCCTCACCATTGTAAAGCAGTGTCTAGCGGCGCTAGACACTGCTTTACAATGGCGTCGTTTGAGGCCATGAAACAGTAGTGTCACATATATGTTTCAACAAGTCCAGTTCAACCCAGTTATCCTTGTGATAGTTAAATATTCAGCCATTGCTGCAGGTTTACTAGGATTTGGATTTTGGCAGATAGCTTATGCAGAGGTGAGCCACACACACTATAAGCAAACCTGCACGTGTGCATGAATATATATATATATATATATATATATATATATATATATATATATATATATATATATATATGGAAAGTATAGGCTGGTCGTTCCTGCAAGGTGAACCCAGAAGTGGCTAAGCAATGCAAAATAAATCATGGTCGTGGACATTTTGGGTACTAATTTTTAACTTTCACTTTGGTTTTAACTCACAAATACATGGTTTAGACAACTGAGATAATTTGAAGTTGTTGAAACATGTCTGATGTTACCGTGTGTTGTGACTCCAGAAGACACCATGTCCAAAATCTCCACGACGAAGCTGTTAATTAAAATGACATCATAGCCTATGTGCACGGAGACAAAAAATACAAACAATAAGACACCGGTTGTAAAATTTTTTTTAAAAATCCCCTTTCAAAGCTCTTATTTCAATCACAACTCAGTACTAACGGACAGAGGTTCGAGCTCTTTTCTCACAGGATGAAAAATTCTTTGAAAATCTGTCATAAAGCCGTTCACTTCTATGAAGTTTTGATAGTAAAAATAACCCCCTTAAATCAATAATCCTCAAATGAATTGTGTCGCGGCATGGTGGCGCAGTGGTTAGCGCGGTCGCCTCACAGTAAGAAGGTCCTGGGTTCGAGCCCCAGGGTGGTCCAACCTCGGGGGTCGTCCCAGGTCGTCCTCTGTGTGGAGTTTGTGTGTTCTCCCCGTGTTTGCGTGGGTTTCCTCCCACAGTCCAAAGACATGTAGGTCGGGTGAATCGGCCGTACCAAATCATCCCTAGGTGTGTGTGTGTGCGTGTGTGCGTGTGTGTGTGTGTGTGTGTGTGTTCGGGGGGGGGGGGCCCAATGATGGCCTGGCGGCCTGTCCAGGGTGTCTCCCCGCCTGTCGCACAATGACTGCTGGGATAGGCTCCAGCATCCCCGCGACCCTGAGAGCAGGATAAGCGGTTTGGATAATGGATGGCTGGATGGATGGAATTATGTTCATAAGAAGATGAGGAGATGGGGGGGGGGGGGTCGTGTATACAATAACTTCCTCAGTCCAAACATTGTGAAGGTAAGATGTTTGCTCGTTAGCAGGGCCGTTTGCATTTCAGCACAAATCAAACAACACCAGCTGCCATCTTGTCATATTTTGCCACATGACACATTCCAGACGAAGGCCTCCCAGTTACGGCGTCACCGAGTTTCAGTCGGGTGAGAAGACGTGATCAAACAATGGCTACGAAATGGCGTGGCCTCTCTCTCAGTGGCTGTTTGCGCCTCATGCATAATTCATTTGAGATGTGTGACCCGTACTGCATTCTTCTATCATCCATTAATGAGACAATGCTCATTATTTTCCTCTGCTTATCACCCACCTTCAAAACAAAACAAAATCCATCTCCGTCAACAGCTCGTGATTAGACCAGGGAGGAGAAGTGCCCACATTGCTGACCCCCTGCATCTTCTCTCGCCGATTAAAATCCCGAAGCTTCCCTCGATTGAAAATAAAGAATGAATCTGAGTTATCCATCAGATTTATTAACAAAATGTTTATTTTCCTGGGGAACGAGGGTGTTCAGTTTTTTTCCATGGAGGATGAGGAGTTAGGTCGTAGCAGATGCTGCGAAATACCATAGACACCCATTGCATCTTGAGGGCCGGTCTCAAAATTCACAAACTACGGCATAACTTGCATGTTATATTCTGGAAGAAAAAAGGAAAGGACAAGAATGTGTATTGAAATTCTGATCTTCTTGACTTTGAGCAAAAAGCTGCGGCTGTATTTCTTTTTTAAAAATATTATTTGTTTACCAGGGCAGATGCTCATTATGAGACAGTGGACGAAGGCCACCATTTCATTTCCTGAATAAAGGTTCTCTCGGGGAGCCGTGTGAGGTGTACCTCGAATATGATATGCCAGCAATCGTATTTACAACATGTAACATCGCGCTGCCGGTCCCATCACACATTGTGGCCCCTGGCACTGCTGAATCTATCCACAGCACAACATACAGAATCGATACACAATCAGGTTATCCAGTTGTTTCTCCTTTCGCCAGGTAATTACCACCTCCACTGCCTTCAAGGGCTCTGACGCAGCACCTTCTGCAGAAAACTGTCCTGCAGCCCAGAAACCACTCACTGACACAGGTGTATGGTCTGCATTTCCCCCTCCATCCATCCATCCATCTATCTATCTATCTATCTATCTATCTATCTATCTATCTATCTATCTATCTATCTATCTATCTATCTATCTATCTATCTATCTATCTATCTATCTATCTATCTATCTATCTATCTATCTATCTGTCTGTCTGTCTGTCTGTCTGTCTGTCTGTCTGTCTGTCTGTCTGTCTGTCTGTCTGTCTGTCTGTCTGTCTGTCTATCTATATCTGTCCGTCCGTCCGTCCGTCTATCTATCTATTTGTAAGTTATAAAGAAAATTAGTCCTTTACTCTGCAGATAATAGCCCTATTGCTGCAAAAAAATCTGCTGGCACAGGTGTAGTATATGACTTTCTCTCAATCAATCAGTCAATCAATCAATCTATCTATCTATTTATCTATCTATCTGTCTGTCTGTCTGTCTGTCTGTCTATTTAGTTCGCTATTTAATTCATTTGTAAGTTAGAAAATTGGTTATGTACTCTGCAGATAATGAATAACCTACCTATGTCAACATGCATTTCTCTTTATTTAGTTCAATATTTAGGAAATTAGTGTGTCATGCGCCCATGACACATTGGTGTGTGTGTGTGTGTGTGTGTGTGTGTGTGTGTGTGTGTGTGTGTGTGTGTGTGTGTTTCTAAATGTCAGGCCGTCATGGTAACATATGTGTCCGTCCCCTCCGAGTCCTCCACATATTTTTTACACCCTCTGTGAGTCTCTGGACTGCTGACATCTGTCATGCTGCGGGCCAGGATGAGATGGAGTTTATTTTAGTTTTGGAGAGATGGCTGATATGGTCGAGTGATCATTTTCTCAACAGCGTGTCCTCTTCATATATAAATCTCCCTCTCACCCTTTTTCAGGTGGCGTGTGTCTTCCTCAAGCTCGGGTCCTGTACCAAAGGCCTGGGAGTTTGAGGGTTCTGCACAGTATCTTAGCTGTCCCTAGGACTGCACTCTTCTGGACAGAGACCTCAGATGTTCCTGGAATCTGCTGGAGCCACTCTCCCAGTTTGGAGGTCACAGTCCCTAGTGCTCCTATTGCCACTGGGACTACTGTGGATTTCACCTTCCACACCCAATCTAGTTCTTCCCTCAGCCCTTGGTGTTTCTCTAGCTTCTCATGCTCTTTCTTTCTGATGTTGCTGTCTCTCGGGATTGCTGCATCGATCACTACTGCTGTCTTCTGTTCCTTGTCGGCCACCACAATGTCTGGTTGGTTAGCCATCACCAGCTTGTCAGTCTGGGACTTGAAGTCCCACAGGATCTTAGCCCTGCCATTCTCAACCACCTTTGGCAGTGTCTCCCATTTGGACTTGGGGACTTGGAGTCTGTATTCAGTACAGATGTTCCTGTACACTATCCCAGCCACTTGGTTATGCCTTTCAGTGTACGCTTTCCCAGCTAGCATTTTACACCATGCTACTAAGTGCTGGACTGTCTCAGGGGTGTCTTTGCACAGCCTGGATCTGGGGTCTTGTTTGGTGTGGTAGACCCCTGCCTCAACCGATCTGGTGCTGAGTGCCTGTTATTGTGCTGATATGATCAGAGTCTCTGTGCTGTCCTTCAGTTCAGCTTTTTCTAGCCACTAGTAGGATTTCTCGATATCAGCCACATCTTCTATCTGTTGATGGTACATCCCATGGAGGGGCTTCGTCTTCCATGATATCTTCTCTTGTTCTTCCTCCACACACTCTGTCTTCTGCTGCCTGAGGTGCTCTCAGCAGTTAGTCCTGGGGGGGGGGGGCTCTTTCTGATGTATTTGTGGATGTTTGTTGTGTCATCCTGGATAGTGACACTCACTAACCCTTGGCCCCCATCTTTTGGCTTATCATACAATCTCAGGCTGCTGGACTTCGGATGGAGCCCTCTGCATTGTGAAGATTTTCCATGTCCTGATAGCTGTGGCCTTTACCTCCTCCTTTGACCAGCTGATTATTCCAGCTGGGTATCTGATGACTGGTAGGGCATATGTGTCGATGGCTTGGATCTCATTCTTCCTGTTGAGCTGGCTCCTCAGGACCTGCCTGACTCTCTGGAGGTATTTGGCTGTAGCTGACCTCCTTGCTGCCTCCTCGTGGTTTTCATTTGCCTGTGGAATACCCAGGTACTTGTAACTGTCCTGTATGTCTGTTATCCTGCCATCCGGTAATTCAACCCCTTCAGTCCTCACCACCACCTTTCCTCTTTTTGCCACCAAATATATATATATATATATGTGTGTGTGTGTGTGTGTGTGTGTGTGTGTGTGTGTGTGTGTGTGTGTGTGTGTGTTTCATTCTGAAGTCAAAGTGTCTTTTGACTGAGGTGAAGGTGCCGTCTCACAAAAGTCAGCTCAACTGCAAAACCAGTGTGCTCAAACCTGATGTATAAAGCTGCCACCCTCTGTTTGAGGCGCTGTATTTGAATGCGTATTACTTCGTAGTATAAAGATCTAATGTAACCTGCATGCAAAGCTCTCCTCTCCCAGCTGCCTGCAGTATAGTGGGCGTCATCCTTTCAGTGGTTTGCACCTCCTTATTGCACCTGATTCAATCATGGGATGTTTCCGTTTGCAAACACCACTGTTCTTTCTGATTTTAAATCTTCCACCTAAATCTCACCTCCTCCCTTCGCCTTTCCAAGAGACCTTGGCCGTTACCTTGTCAAATCTAGACCGCGGAGGTTTATTGATTTATTGATTTTTGCATTAGCAGGTCCTACCTCTGTTTTTAGTGGGGGGGGGGTTGAGGGGGAGGATTCTTTGTCCTTTTTCTCTCCAATTGTATCCGGCCAATCACCACGCTCTCTGAGCCGTCCCCGTCGCTGCTCCGCCCCCTCTGCCGATCCGGGGAGGGCTGCAGACTACCACATGCTTCGTCTGATACATGTGGAGTAGCCAGCTGCTTCTTTTCACCTGACAATGAGTTTCACCAGGGGGATGTAGCATGTGGGAGGATCACACTATTCCCCCCCAGTTCCCCCTCCCCCTCAAACAGGCACCCCGACCAACCAGAGGAGGCGCTAGTGCAGTGATCAGGACACATACCCACATCCAGCTTCCCAACCGCAGACACGGCCAATTGTGTCTGTAGGGACACCCGACCAAGCTGGAGGCAACGCGGGGATTCGAACCGGAGATCCCTGTGTTGGTAGGCAACGGAATAGACCGTTGCACTACCCGGACGCCGTTTTTAGTTGTGTGTGTGTGTGTGGGGGGGGGGGGTTTACCTGCCGAATGGTCACATAGGGAATATAGGATGCTACCCCGTGTGTGTGCCTTTATTGTTTCTTGATTGGGCCTGTGCAGTTTGCATATGTGAGATTGCATGTGGACGATGTCCTGCTATGGACTGCATAACACCGTGTTCACCAGTGGTGGAGTGACAAAGCAAGTTTGAAACTCATTATGTAGTGGAAGCTATATGCTCCATGGCTTCATTAGCATAAAAGATAACACTTCTTCTCATAGCCTAGTAAACACTGATGCTGGTGGTAAGTAACATTATTTTCCTCCACACGTCCAACCTGAGCTGTCCCTCTAATATACTCGTTCCTCGTCCTGTCCTCCTTCATCACTTCCAATGAAGATCTTAGCATCTTCAACTCTGCCACCTCCAGCTCCACCTCTCCTCCTGTGTGCCTTGATAAATCAAGTGGTTCAATCTAAGAAAGGTGGTGAAATTCAAAACAAAGTTGTTAAATCCAACCTTTTTTTCTCCTGGTCTTTACTACAAATAGATAATTAAAAATTATCAATACTTGTTGATATCGACTTCAATGAAACATTTTATCGTGAGGAATTTTTCAGCTATATCGCCCAGCCCTATGTCAGCATAACAAGATAATGGTATTTTGCTTTTAAACTTCATCGACCTGCTCCGTTCTAATTGTTGATTTTTACCTTGAATGAAAAAGTGTGCAGTACCTTGCTAGCTTTAAAAAGTACACCAGTGAGATAACCGGGCTCCTCGCCACACACTTCCCCACAAAAAAAAAAAATTAACATCCAGAAATGGCAAACATCATAACGCGTCAGTCATGTCTGTCTGCCAGCGCCGCCTCTTCCAGCAGTCTGCAGCCTCGATGGAGAGTCAAGCCGAGTAGCTCAATGCTCCCTTGATTGAGGTGGGTAGGGTGGGGGTGGGGGTGGATGAGAGCCGGGGGTGGGGGTAGTTTCTTGGAATCGCCATCTGATAGGCAGAGTGCTGTAATGACTGTCCCCAGGTGTTTCATGTAGATCGGCCCCGCGTGTGTTCCTCTGACTGGGCACATCCCGCCCGCCCGCGGCGGTCTGACGGAGGCCTGGAAGTCAGCCGGGGACGACTCTGATCGTCTGAGGCGGGAAGGGACAGCTGCCAGCCGACGGTGCTTCCAGCCGTAGAAACAGGAAAATCTGGAGGGCGATGATAAACCCTCTCCCCTCTCCTCATGCACGCCCTCCAGCCGTATTTATGAGCTGAGATGCGTGCACACGTACTTTAACGTACAGGGCGAGAGAACGAAAAGAAAACAAAGCATGCCACATCACGAAATCCTCAACGCTGGTACCCGGTCAAACAAAATGCCTCATGGGACATGAAGTACAGTCAAGGTCACGTTTGCTGTTGACACTTCATCACCGTGGTAACCGTTTTAGAAATGAACCCAACGAGGTGCAGGTCACCGTTTCAGTTCATGCTCGTGCAACAGAGGGGAAGTTTTAAAGGTTTTGCAGAAATATCAGCCGGAGAAAACGCACACGGCAGAAACCCTCTCAGCACAAAAAAAATGTGGGAGGATGCCGATGCTTGCACAAGAGTTTAAGATACCCGAACCTTTGTGGCGACAAGAAATTAGGTGAAGGACAAACTTTAGATTGTGATTCATTGCTTACCCCTGCGTATCCCTGCTTGAGGCTGGCAGAAGTCAAACCAAAGGAAGAAGAAGAAGAAGAAAAAAAGGAAAAAGGACCTGCAGCACCAGCTCTCTGGAATTAGTTCTTATAGCCTCGGCGTCCTACTTAGGATTCAGTGTCAGTACCGCTGGCATAGGGCCGCTGTGTGCAGTGGGCTGCCGCCGATCCGGCTCCGGCACCGAGCTCACGTCACACACACACACACACACACACACACACACACACACACACACACACACACACACACACTGCGCTATGGTCATTAGTGGAACAGCGGCCTCAGCAGCCTGATTAGGCCGAGTCAAAATTTGACTTTTTTCAAAGGAATTTCGAGGACCGAGCGAGCAGGGAAGCCATCTTACGGTTTGTCGCCAGGCACGACCGCAGCCTGTTTGACTCCGTGTACACACTTTGCTGAGTGACGTCAGATACTCAGAGATGCACGGCAGGGTAAGTTATCTGTGACTCGGGGGACGTTTTCTTCAAACACTACATATCATCATCCGTCTCCGGTAAGCGATGGCGAGGAACGCGCGTGTGCTGAGAACGAAGTGACGGACGTGACACGCGGGCTAATCTGCCGTGTTACGCCAAAGCCGCCGGCTAACCCCGCTCCTCTGGCTGAAATATGGTTTCATTCTCTTACCTCGGGGCCATGTTTTTGAATTAACTCAGCCATCTATCATGCCGGCGGGCACAGCACTTGTGGATCTGAGCCTGAAATAGAGTCGTGCAGAGAGGAAGAAGCCTACTTGCTGGTGTAATGAAGGGAGGGTAGAACCAGGGAACCGGGACTCAGTGGTAGACCTGAAAACAGAGAGCGGTTTTATTCGGGGGACAAACAGGTCAGAAGGAAACAAAACATGGGGGTAAGTGTAGACCCCTGTGTGTTTTTGGTGAATTATAAAAAGCACTTTGAAAAGAAAAAAAAATCATTTTTGATTAACAGAAGTAAATGAAACGGAGCGTGGCCTTGCATGACCTGATCACCCGTTGAATCCAAGGTAAAGATTTAATGACCCCCCCCCCTCCCCCTTTTCTCCCCAGTTGTATCCGGCCAATTACCCCACTCACCCGAGCCGTCCCGGTCGCTGCTCCACCCCCTCTGCTGATCCGGGGAGGGCTACAGACTCCCACATGCCTCCTCCCATACATGTGGAGTCACCAGCCGCTTCTCTTCACCTGACAGTGAGGAGTTTCACCAGGGGGACGTAGCGCGTGGGAGGATCACGCTGTTCCCCCCAGTTCCCCCTCCCCCCCCGAACAGGTGCCTCGGCCGACCAGAGGAGGCGCTAGTGCAGCGACCAGGACACATACCAACATCCGGCTTCCCACCCGCAGACACGGCCCATTGTGTCTGTAGGGACGCCTGACCAAGCGCGAGGTAACACGGGGGTTTGAACCCTGTGTTGCTAGGCAACGGAATAGACCGCCACACCACCCAGACGCCCTTAATGACGTTTTTACCCAGACACTGCATGTTGTTTTATCACTTCACAGCAACCGATGGCAGCTGTAGAACAAAGGATCGTGGGATTTTGGCAGAGAGATTCAGTAAGAGAGTCGTTGAACTTGGCCGGTCCCCAAACAGAATCGGATGTTGAACCACAACCCAAATGAAATGTGCTTTACAGATACTTGCCTTACCTTGTCTACCATACCTGCTATGGGATCGGCAAGACCCCATCGAAAACCCCGACCGTCCATGCAGCCTGCACACCGCCGCACACTTTACCCCGCCATGTTTCAAACAGAGGATCCTTTGATAGCATGAATAACACAAGAAACACACACACGAACAGCGGGACATGCAATTAAATGTGCGAGCGCCCCGTCCACCCAACGGGAACGGCTCTTTGAGGCCAACGTGCCTCAGTCATGGTGCCATGCCACGCCGTGGTCTGCACTTTTTTCGGACCTCTTGTTTCAAAAAAATTCCCCTTCAAAGTGTCAAAAGATTTCCCAGACGGGGCACATTAAAATGAACAAAGTGCTCACCATTTCCCATTAGCTGGAGAATTTCTGTGAATCCTTGACCCTCGGGGAGGCATGTCGGCGGGAGGAATATTTCCCTCTAATTAAGTGAAGAGGATTGGAGGCAGAGTCAAGAGGCAGTGAAGCAAGTGGACATAAATTTGGGCCGGAAAATAAAAGACTTTGCTTGGAGAGCACTTTCTTTTTATGTGACCCAGGGGCAGACTTGGTCGTGTGTTGTATTCCTTTATTGTCCACCAGCACGCTCTCCCACAGTGCACCGCACAGGAGCATGCACTTGACAGCGACATGGGGCAGTTCGAGGGGGGGAAAGGAAGACGGGGGGCATCGGAGGGGGTGGGGGGGTATAGGAGGTGAGCTGGCCACTGCGGTGCCTGCAGCTGATTAACTCCAATTGAAGAGTCATTAACATTCCTGCCGGATCATCACTTGCACAGTTGTTGATGAAAATCAGTACTGACAGGCCTATAATTATGGGACACTCCTGAATGGGCCCGTCTGACCGGCTCCTTTTCAGGATCAGGGCATGAAGACAAAAAAAAAACAAAAACACAAGCGCAGAGAGAGGGAGAGATGATAACGAAAATGACACTTGCAGACTTGGGCCTCCAACCATTGATTGCTTGTCAACACATAATCTCAGTGTGGCATCGCAATGGGAAGGTCATCCAACAGTGAAAGCCCGGGGGGTGGGGTGTGTGTGGGGGGGTGAATAATGTGAAAGAGACGTGATGATGGAGAGACCCTGGACTTCCTGTTTCTCCTTCTCTGTGGTCCTACTCCAGTGCCCTTCTCTTTCCGCTCGTTTCCCTCAGTGCTTCAGAATGGCCTACTTTCACAACGGGCAACATTTACCACTCCGTGGAAGAGGAGAGCACACTTGCGCCGAAGATGAAGGCTATTTATTTCGCCCACCCCTCCTCTTCATTGCGTGGCAGATTGAGAGCTTGATATACAGGTTATCACTGGTGTATCTAGGTTTCCTCCGTTGAGGATCACATTCGTAGCCACATACTGTACGCTAGCCCAGTTCTATCTGGGGGTTGCACTGCCTGGTGCTTACATTCTAGCTGGTGGGATCGCTAGTGTGTGTCTGTGTGGGGGAGAGAGGGGAGGAGAGAGAGTATGAGCATGTTTGCATGCCAGTGTTGGTGTGGTCGTGTAAGTAAGCGTGTGTGCATTTGCACCAGCGCATCAATTTTCATCTGGAAAGTATAAGCTTGTCCTTTGTGCCTGTGCTTATAGACAGAAGAAAACCGACGGCGACCGGAGGGTTGGAGTGAGCGTCAGTTGCTTTCTGTTTGCTATTGGTGTCAAGTGGGAGGGAGATATTGTTCCCTTGGAAAGCAGCAATGAACAGATGTCAACGCACCTATTTCCTGGCATGTGCTGCCAGATTGGACGGGTGCCCCGGACCTTGTACCACCTTGGACACCACCGACTGCGACACGTTCGCGCCACCTGTGTGAATTTCACTGTTAATTGAACATGTACAGCCCTGCTAATAGCCCCGGCTGGAGTTTAACAACCCGTCACGTCTCTACAGTCCTTATTGGCTTTAATAACAGCAATGCAAAGGATATGATCGAAATATGGAGCACGTTCTGCAGAAACAGTCATCTGTATTTTCAGCAGAATGACAGAATTCCTGGATGAGCAGTGTGCAGTCATATCACATACATTCACTTTTAATAATCTAAGTGTTCGGGGGGGGGTGACATTCGTTGTCTCAGAATACGCTGTGTAACAAGAGCCCAGCCGCTCTGGCAGTAACCTCATCTGGTATTTCAAAGATTGATGGCAGAGAGGGCAGCTGTTATGGTGGGAGGTAAATCCTTCTAATAATGGAGAAATAAGCATGATTTGGAAGAGCGGAACCATGTGGGGACCGGTGCAGAAGTGGCAGGGCAGGAATATGTATGTCGTCGGTGGTTGTGCAGCCTGTCACATTAATAAAACCAGCTTAATGCATCACTCTCCGGCCCTCTGACCCGGACCACTGCCCAGAACAAAGAGATTGAAAGTCATTTAGATCAGGGGTGCAGAGCAGAACTTGCATGGAATGAATGCCAGCGACTGCACCACCGGTGAATACCAATCAGAAGGAGTAGTCCTTCAGGCCCATTACACAGAGAAATGAGAACAGCAAAGAGGTTTGGTTAAGTTTTGAAAACATTCAGTGGTTGCAAGCAAGAACCCCCTGCCTTGACTCTGCACATGGTCATTTCACTAAGAAGTTATTTAGATTATGTTTATCAGGTCTGTCTGATCTGAAATGTACACTTTTCATTTCAACAATGGAATGTGAATTCACTAGGAATAGGGCTGTAGTTGTGAAAGTATTCATTCAGTATGCATTATTTACAGGCCTAAATTGCGGAAATAAACGTACACGGCGCCGTGGTTAGCACGGTTGCCTCACAGCAAGAAGGTCCTGGGTTCGAGCCCCGGGGTAGTCCAACCTTGTGGGTTGTCCCGGGTCGTCCTCTGTGTGGAGTTTGCATGTTCTCCCCGTGTCTGCGTGGGTTTCCTCCGGGTGCTCCGGTTTTCTCCCACAGTCCAAAGACATGTAGGTCAGGTGGATCGGCCGTACTAAATTGTCCCTAGGTGTGAGTGTGAATGTGTGTGTATGTCGGCCCTGTGTGATGGCCTGGCGGCCTGTCCAGGGTGTCTCCCCGCCTGCCGCCCACTGACTGCTGGGACAGGCTCCAGCATCCTTGCGACCCCTCAGAGCACGATAAGCCGTTCGGATGATGGATGGATGGATTTCAAACTAATCTTACTGTGTGACTTGATTGTTGTGTTATGTGAGTTCTCTTGGATAACATTTAATGGGATTTAGGGATGAAGGTGTTGCTTGGCTCTAAAAGCTGGAGCAAATTGGGGGCCAAGTTTTCCTCTGGTTAGTTTCAAAAGTGAACAACAATCCAGAGCTGGGAAAACCAGGTCCAGCAAGTCCAAGTCCTAACCATGTATTTGTGCTACACATGCACTTAACCAGCTGATTTCCCCTTACTAGTTTCCTCTACCATGCTAAAGAGTGGTGCTGATTAGAATCAGCTGGCTTAGTACATGCTACTACTACTACTACTTCTACTACTACTACTACTTTGGACTGCTCCCGTTAGGGGGCGCCACGGCGGATCATCCGTTTCCATCTCTTCCTGTCCTCTGCATCTTCCTCTGTCACACCAGCCACCTGCATGTCCTCCCTCACCACACCCATAAACCTCCTCTGTGGCCCTCCTCTTCTCCTCCACTACTACATACAAGTTATTTATCACATTAAAAACAGCTTTACACCTGCTTTAAGTGTAGATGGAGCGGTGAGTAATCTGGCATCAGTTGACGCGGATGAGCACAAAGGGCTCCACATCTTTCCGACGCCCTCTCTCGAGTCACAGTTGCGGGAACAATCAATAGAAACAGAGCATGACTAAATGTGTCTGCAACTCAACTGACAACTAAAAGTGCCTTTTCTCTGTTATGGTTTTATTTTAGGGTGGGTGGAGGTGGTGGGCAGGAAGTTTATTTGTTTTGAACCCTCTCTGAAAGGTTTCAATTTTAATGAGTATCTCAAAGCAGTGGCCAAGAGATGCTTCAGTGCACAGCAAAATTGTGTGTTGACAGCATCAATATTAGAATTCCGCTCCCCTACGGCCCGTTTTCATCGCTATTTGGTTTTCAAAACGCGTGCATTTTTTGAGCTGTGCTCTGTGTTAGGGTCTTTATTAGGACAGTGAAAGGGTCCTGAAACACACGCCACAGGAGGGCCTTTTTCCTTCTTTTTCTTTTTCCCGTACCGTTTGGCTTTGTTTTCTAAACTGACGAATGTACTACAGCTAACTGAATACTACCGTCTGACAGCTGTTTGCAGTAATGAAGCCTCTTTCCTCACATTTACTCCTGCTGAAATGGACTCTGCGCTCCACATTAGTCCAGATCAAAGCAGCGTACCAGTGTGGCATATGGGGCCCAAGCAGATATTGATCCGAGTGGCCCAAGCCTCCATGTTCACTGGTGCTGCAGTGAGAGACATGGCATCAGCAAGACAAAAGCCATGCTGTCACAACCACCTGACCGCGGAGATGTTCTTCAATAAGCCTGTCTCAACAGGGCGCATGAGACGGACATTTTACACACTGTCATTGTCCATCTTAGATTGCTGATTACATGCTCAGAACTGTACAGAGTACTGTGATGTAGTTGTCGTTGGTGTGGCCAGAGGCAGATTTTTGGTTTGAGCTAAATATTTGTGATTGTTAGGCGTAAATGTGTTGTTGTGCATCATGCCAGAGTCAGTCAGTCAGATAACATTGGCCTTGTTTTACACAGACCACACGCTCAGATGATGGTCATGAGTATGAAGCCACACAATGATCTAATCGTCTATCTTAACCGTCCTCCTTGTTTGAGAAACATTCTCTATCAGACTGCCTACCTTGGCCCTCCCACTGCCCCCCAAAATAACCAGGGGCCACTCCCAATGGCGAATAAAATGTTTTTCTTTTTATTTGGATCCCCCCCCCCCTTTTTCTCCCCAATTGTATCCTGCCAATTACCCCACTCTTCCGAGCCGTCCCGGTCGCTGCTCCACCCCCTCGGCTAATCCGGGGAGGGCTGCAGACTACCACATGCCTCCTCCCATACATGTGGAGTCGCCAGCCGCTTCTTGTCACCTGACAGTGAGGAGTTTCGCCAGGGGGACGTAGCGCGTGGGAGGATCATGCTATTCCCCCCAGTTCCCCCTCCCCCCGAACAGGCACCCCAGCCAACCAGAGGAGGCGCTAGTGTAGCGACCAGGACACATACCCACATCCAGCTTCCCACCCGCAGACACGGCCAATTGTGTCTGTAGGGACGCCCGACCAAGCCGGAGGTAACACGGGGATTCGAACCGGTGATCTCCATGTTGGTAGGCAACGGAATAGACCGCCACGCCACCCGGATGCTGAATAAAATGTTTTTGTTCAATGTGAGACAGATTTTATTTGGGTTTACTTTTACTAATAGTGACCTCAAGATTTCTAAAATGGATGGATCAAGAAAACACCAAAAAAAAATTTTTTTTTTCGGGCTTCTGGAAAAAAACAGCAACAATGAAATGTGGATCAGAGCTCTGCACCTTCAGCACAGCAGAAAGTCAGGGAAGCAGTGCAGCATGTGTCTGATCACGTCCGTGTTCGGCTACACAAGCTGACGTGTGTTGCTTTGCTTTGCTGTGTTCCTCGTTGTATGTGTATTTGATCTGTGTACAGCGCCTTGTCACTTCTGTTTCAAAAGGCCCTTTATAGATAAGGCTCACTTACTTCCTCACACAGTACAAAATGCTGTTTCATCGTGCTGCCTCCCAAACAAAGACAAACGGTGTGAACGTGACGACGAGGTCAGGACTTGAGTAAATAATGCTCTACAACACAATCTGCACTTAGTCCTGAACACATCTGCCAATGGGTGGAAGCAATCCTGTGTCTTTCCAAAGCACTTCTACTCATGGTCATGGGTGGATTACCGAGCAGACCTACCGGGCCCAGGCCCAGGGGGTTCTGAGGTCCCTAAACCAGAGCCTCTGCGTGAAGTTGCTGTTAATAATGTAGCATTTCTTGTTGCCACAGGGCTTGTAGTCACAGGGCTTAGTCCTCCATGTTACTCAAAGAGCCCCAGAAGTCCTACTGAAAAGCTGGAGGAAACTGCAGGTGAATGTGTGTCTTAGTTAATATGCCGTTGGCATTCATTGTGTGTATGTGCGCTGTAAATCCTGTTGAGACACAGGTGAATCCAACACAGGGATCGCCGGTTCGAATCCCCTTGTTACCTCTGGGTTGGTCGGGTGTCGCAATTGGCTGTGTCTGCGGGTGGGAAGCCGAATGTGGGTGTGTGTCCTGGTCGCTGCACTAGCGCCTCCTCTGGTCGGTTGGGGCGCCTGTCCAGGGGGGAGGGGGAACTGGGGGGAATAGCGTGATCCTCCCACGCGCTACGTCCCCCTGGTGAAACTCCTCACTGTCAGGTGAAGAGAAGCGGCTGGTGACTTCACATGTATGGGAGGAGGCATGTGGTAGTCTGCAGCCCTCCCCGGATCAGCACAGGGGGTGGAGCAGAGACCGGGACGGCTCGGAAGAGTGGGGTAATTGGCCAAGTACAGTTGGGGAGAAAAAGGGGGAAACCTCCCCCACCCAAAAAAAAGAAAGCGCTACAGGTGAATTTAGGTATTGTGCTGTTGGCTGCAAGTCAGTGTACCTGCTCTGCTGGGGAGTGGGGGGTTGGGGGGGGGGTTACACATATGTGCCCACAGGCCCATTTTCTCATAATCCGCCCATGGTTCTGCTTGTTTCAGCAATTGTTTGGAAACAGATTTTTTTTTTCTGGTCAGAGTTTTGGGTGAGCGATATGAACCAAAATTCATATCCCAGTATTTTCATAATATGATAATATGGTGTAATATACAAGGAAAAGACTGAATCACATTGTATGAATCATATCTAATAGAAAAGGTTTATTTTAACATTAAATAACCAGGAAGTATAGCACGCAGATGAAAAATGCAATTATTGTCAGATTTGTTCACTTCATAGATCTACTACTACTATTACTACCACAACTACTACTACTATTACTACTACTACTAGTACTACTACTTTCTGCTGCTCCCGTTAGGGGGCGCCACAGTGGATCATCCGTTTCCATCTCTTCCTGTCCTCTGCATCTTCCTCTGTCACACCAGCCATCGGCATGTCCTCCCTCACCACATCCATAAACCTCCTCTTTGGCCTTCCTCTTCTCCTCTTCCCTGGCAGCTCCATATTCAGCATCCTTCTCCCAGTATACCCAGCATCTCTCCTCCACACATGTCCACACCATCTCCATCTGGCCTCTCTTGCTTTGTCTCCAAACCGTCCAACCTGAGCTGTCCCTCTAATATACTCATTCCTAATCCTGTCCTTCTTCATCACTCCCAATGACAATCTTATCATCTTCATCTCTGCCACCTCCAGCTCCACCTCCTGTCTTTTCATCAGTGCCACTGTCATAGAAGAAACTGTGCAAAGGCATATCAGAAATAAAAGAATATGAATTTGAGAAAATAAGAAGCAAGAAAAAGAGCCGTGGCTGAAGTTGGAGAAAAATATATGAAATTAAATGAGAAAATATTTCTGATACTCAGGAGGTAAAGAAAATGAAAGCTGTTACATTGGGGCACGGAAAGGAAACATTTTTCTTCCAAAATGTTAAAAGTGTACCTCTTTCACGGCATGATGTCATAATAATCAATTCAAAACCTACTGCAAACAGTAAGCTTATCAAGAAGTCGTAGCAAATTACCTGCAGCAGCTGAACGCTACGTCACCATTTTGCAACAGCAACATCTCAGATGGTGTCTCGTCTCATATCATGATAACGGTGTTATGTCGATGTGTCGCTCACCACGTTAGCCACAGAGCTGATATAAGATCCATTTGGTCCAGCCAAGACATGGTGAGCTGTTAACTGTGCCTCAACACCTGGAGAGCGGCCTCCACCGGTGGCCTTTAAGTCGTCAACTGAGAGTCTCTGACATGACGGCTACCTTAAACATGCTGCCTACAAAGGTATCTTATCATATATTGGCCACATTTTAAGGCAGCATCTTTTTCTCTTTTCTTTTTACCCCCCTTTTTCTCCTCAATTGTACCCTGGCCAAGTACCCCACTCTTCCGAGCCACCCTGATCCACCCCCTCTGCCGATCCGGGGAGGGCTGCAGACTACCATGTGCCTCCTCCCATACATGTGGAGTCACCAGCCGCTTCTTTTCACCTGACAGTGAGGAGTTTCACCAGGGGGATGTAGCGCATGGGAGGAACACGCTACTCTCTCCAGTTCCCCCTCCCCCCTGAACAGGCACCCCGACCGACCAGAGGAGACGCTAGTGCAGCGACCAGGACACATACCCACATCCGGCTTCCCACCCGCCCTCACGGCCGATTGTGTCTGTAGAGACGCCTGACCAAGCCGGAGGTAACACGGGGATTCGAACCAGTGATCCCTGTGTTGGTAGGCGACGGAATAGACTGTTATGGATGCCCTTCGTATGTTTTCGTAATCCTACAATGCAATGCAATGATTAGATTTCTTGAGAAAATTCGTTGAAGATGGTGGGCCGAGGCGACGTGCCAAGCAGGCAACCTGAAGTCATTATCAGATGTCATGTCAGCACCAGATGACGGTGCCTGAAAACTTAAAGTCTGTTTCTTTCAAAATACAAGGAATTAAAATGCCTGTAAAAGTGGAAAGAACAGGGTCTATGGCTAAAAATGTGATGAAATGTGTTGCAGTGCTCATGGCTGGGGTTAATAATGCTTATCATTCATCCACATGGGGAGAAAAAGGGCTTCGGCAGCTGAGTCAGTCATCCTGTACTCCGCTCGTATGCTGCGGTTCGCCAAGGCCTCCATGTTCGCCGCTTTCCTGCGAGCTGGAATAATGTTTCCTAATGTTTTGTCGTTTGTTTGTAAGCGTAGATTCTAACACGTGATTGAACCTGAAGAGGCCCTTGACACCTCACAGAGTAATAAAAATGTAAATCTGAAGATGATGAGGTGTCGGACCCGCCTTCATCACAAGATTATGCCCGTCCATCAACTGCACTGCAGGCAACGACCCAATTATTGTGTGCCTTTCTTGCGTATTATCTACTCTGGGGCAGTTTCCAACAAACACTTACTATAAAGGATGAATAAATTAGCTCTGTATGCTCGTGCACCAAGAAAAACCACAGGAACTGGGTAATTAGAGCAATTTCCAAGCTGGACTCGGGAGAACTTTGTCTCAGAAGAAGAAAAAAAAACACAGTAATCCAAGACATTCTGTCCACATAATACTGTATTATCTCATTTAGGCAGTTAAGGGATAAAACCCACTTAAAAATGGATTTCGTGTTATGAGGATAGAATCATGTTAATAAGGCACTCGTAGAGAATTAGTCCGGTCCATTTCCAAGACTCAGAGAAAATATCGAACCGGGGTGCTCGCTGCTATCTGTGATCATCCCCTTTTCCCCTGTAGGAGCACGTTATTTATGAGCACCAAGGGCGAAAAATATGTGCACCAAGAAAAATACAGCCCCGTTTATTACCTCTAAAACCTGAGAAGTGTGTCCGCCGTGTACCAGAAGCACTGGGGGGGGGGGGGGCCGTGCAGACCAGGAGCGATGTTCAAATGGTCAGCATGCAGCGCAACAACTGACACCGTGTCATAACGGAGAGGAAAATCAAAGTACTGCATGTTGTGTTTATGACCGTCTCAACACAGCCTTCTTCTTTTTCCATCAGCAGGACGAAGCTTTCATCCATCCCGAAAACCTTTCATGACCGTATCGCGCGGCAGCGGTGTCCCTTCCTGTTAGGGTCATTATAACTTGTTTCTTCACAGAGACGAGTCCTCTTCTAGCCGAGCTGTGCGGGCTGTTCTGGAAGGGTGAAGTCACCCAATGTGAGCAGGCACGTAGTCTCAAGTACATGTCTGCAAACATGGCGCTGAACTTACAAAAGTAATTTATTCAGCAGACAGGAAGCTGAACAAGATTGATATTCATATTTCATCCACCAATGGGCTTCATAATTCAGTAGGCCGCTGCGTTGGTGCTGTGGGAGCTTGTCAAGTCATAGCAAGCTGATCAGAGTAACTAGTTTACTGATAATTAAATGTTGTCAGTAAAACACAGTATTGCGTGACATTTTAACAAAGACGGAAAAGCACTGGTGCTACAGTCAGCTGAGGTCTGATGCCCTTCATGAGGGTATTTTACTATATTGCTATGGGTCCATTCACGTTAGTGGTAATTATTATACACAACAGGTGCATAGGTCATTAGGTTTGATCCAGTTTACGAGCTTTGTTTTTAGTCACCTCTGTCTTTGCTATCATGCCAATCTGGTTTTTTATTTATTTATTTTTTGTGGATTCCACCCCCCCCCCTTTTCTCCCCAATTGTACTTGGCCAATTACCCTATTTTCTGAGTTGTCCCGGTCGCTGCTCCACCCCCTCTGCCAATCCGGGGAGGGCTGCAGACTACCACATGCCTCCTCCCATACATGTGGCGTCACCAGCCGCTTCTTTTCACCTGACAGTGAGGAGTTTCACCAGGGGGATGTAACGCGTGGGAGGATCACGCTATTTCCCCCAGTTTCTCCTCCCCCCCCCCCCGAACAGACGCCCCGACTGATTAGAGGAGGCGCTAGTGCAGTGACCAGGACACATACCCACATCCGGCTTCCCACCCACAGACATGGCCAATTGTGTCTGTCTGGATGCCCAACCAAGCTGAAGGGAACACGGGGATTCGAACCAGCGATCCCCATCTTGGTAGGCAACGGAATAGACCGCTGCGCTACCCGGACGCCTGCCAATCTAGTTTTCTTAGTTTATAGTAGCCTATGATCTATTGATGCGTCCTGTAAAAACAAGGACGCATTTTGTCATAGATGTGAAGCACAACTGTTGTGCGACTTGATTGTGAAGAGCAGGATGTAGGATTGTTGTCTTACGCTTGTAATGACCAGAAGGTCTGGTGCTGACAGCACGTTTTCAGTTCTTACATCATACCCTGACTGGATGTGCTGACATTGTATAATAGTTGGTTTGGCAGCAGTTAACTTTAGCTTGTGTGAGTCGTGTTTTCAGCTAACCGACAACCAAGAAACTGACACATCAGAAACACTTAAAAACTCGTATCACAAGACAGATTTGTTTAAGTAGGGTCAAGGTGATAGCCAGTGTCGTACTTGCATCTCTGTCGGTGGAAGTACTGTGAAATCCTACCTCGAATGAAAGCGCATGGATAATACCAAGTGATCCAACACGAGGGAGAGACTAAGATGGACTAGTGATGGTGGGGGTGAAGAGAAAGGTTTTGGCACTTTTCTTACCAATGAGGATTATAAGGTCAAAACTGTTCTTACCAATTAGGATTATAATGTCAAAACTGTTCTTACCAATGAGGATTATAATGTCAAAACTGTTCTTACCAATGAGGATTATAATGTTAAAACTTTTCTTCCCAATGAGGATTATAATGTCAAAACTGTTCTTACCAATGAGGATTATAATGTTAAAACTTTTCTTCCCAATGAGGATTATAATGTCAAAACTGTTCTTACCAATGAGGATTATAGTGTAGAAACTTTTCTTCCCAATGAGGATTATAATGTCAAAACTGTTCTTACCAATGAGGATTATAATGTTAAAACTTTTCTTCCCAATGAGGATTATAATGTCAAAACTGTTCTTACCAATGAGGATTATAGTGTAGAAACTTTTCTTCCCAATGAGGATTATAATGTCAAAACTGTTCTTACCAATGAGGATTATAATGTAGAAACTTTTCTTACCAATGAGGATTATAATGTCAAAATGTTCTTACCAATGAGTATTATAATGTAGAAACTTTTCTTCCCAATGAGGATTATAATGTCAAAACTCTTCTTACCAATGAGGATTATAATGTAGAAACTTTTCTTACCAATGAGGATTATAATGTCAAAATGTTCTTACCAATGAGGATTATAATGTAGAAAAATTTCTTTCCAATGAGGATTATAATGTTAAAATTTTTCTTCCCAATGAGGATTATAATGTCAAAACTGTTCTTACCAATGAGGATTATAATGTAGAAACTTTTCTTACCAATGAGGATTATAATGTTAAAACTTTTCTTCCCAATGAGGATTATAATGTCAAAACTGTTCTTACCAATGAGGATTATAATGTAGAAACTTTTCTTCCCAATGAGGATTATAATGTCAAAACTGTTCTTACCAATGAGGATTATAATGTAGAAACTTTTCTTCCCAATGAGGATTATAATGTCAAAACTGTTCTTACCAATGAGGATTATAATGTCAAAATGTTCTTACCAATGAGGATTATAATGTAAAAAATTTTCTTTCCAATAAGGATTATAATGTTAAAATTTTTCTTACCAATGAGGATTATAATGTAGAAACTGTTCTTACCAATGAGGATTATAATGTCAAAACTCTTCTTACCAATATGGATTATAATGTAAAAACTCTTCTTACCAATGAGGATTATAATGTAGAAACTTTTCTTCCCAATGAGGATTATAATGATAAAACTGTTGTTACCAATGAGGACTATAATGTCAGAACTCTTTTTACCACTGAGGATTATAATGATAAAACTGTTCTTACCAATGAGGATTATAATGTCAAAACTCTTCTTACCAATGAGGATTATAATGTAGAAACTTTTCTTCCCAATGAGGATTATAATGTTAAAACTGTTCTTACCAATGAGGATTATAATGTAGAAACTTTTCTTCCCAATGAGGATTATAATGTTAAAACTGTTCTTACCAATGAGGATTATAATGTAAAAACTCTTCTTACCAATGAGGATTATAATGTAGAAACTGTTCTTACCAATAAGGATTATAATGTAAAAACTCTTTTTACCAAATGAGGATTATAATGTAAAAACATTTCTTTCCAATAAGGATTATAATGTAAAAAAATTTCTTTCCAATAAGGATTATAATGTTAAAATTCTTCTTACCAATGAGGATTATAATGTAGAAACTTTTCTTCCCAATGAGGACTATAATGTTAAAACTTTCTTACCAATGAAGATTATAATGTCAAAACTTTCTTACCAATGAAGATTATAATGTCAAACCTTTCTTACCAATGAAGATTATAATGTCAAACCTTTCTTACCAATGAAGATTATAATGTCAAAACTCTTCTTACCAATGAGGATTATAATTTAAAAACACAAAATGTTTAATTTCTCTGAGTATCGTGTGTTTTTAGAGACACACACTCAGGCAGTTCTGGAGGAGCCACAACCTTCATTGTTTTAGATGTGACCTAAAAAAATAGTGTACGTCATAGCCACCACCTTAAAAGCACACACACACACACACACACACACGCACACACACGCACGCACAAGTCCTTGAGGAACAAATGTAAACTGTCCAGACGCTGCTGCCTCATGTCCTCCACCAGCCAGCTTGCCGTGGTGCACAGTTGAATGTTTTTTTACCACTACCCAGCCGCTTCAAGATGCCCACTTTTATTCACATTTCAAAGGTCACGCTCACCTGCTGCAGCGACGCTGGCGTTGACTTGAGTGATAACAAAGTGCTTGTAGCTGCTGGCCCACTTCTGTCTCACATTTGTCACTGGTTTCTAACTTTTAGACAGCTGGCAGTTTGCTCACAGGGCAAATCAGTCTGGATGGTGAGGGTCAGCATGAGCCTCCGCTGGGTCCTTGAACATCTGGACACTCCTGGCTGTTATGCAGAAAGCCTGTTTCTGGACCTCAACTCGGCATTCAACACAATCACCCAGGAGCTGTGTGTTAGGCGGGCTGATGCAGCTTAATGTAGACAATGCCAATCCTGGTCCAAATCTAAAGAGCCGCCATAGAAAGCACCCTCACATCACCCGTCGCCGTCAGTGAAACAACTGAGAAGGCACCGAGCTGGCAGACTAGCTGAATAGTGTTGAGTTGCATCTGAATGTTTAAACCTGTAGTTGGTTCATCGCTACACACTTATATTTTGTACGTCTGTGGAACAGTTCGTTGGTTTGTGTAAGTGACTAAAAAAATGTAATCTAATCTAATGTAAAGTAACTGTACGAGTGCAATGTATGCTGTGCAGTTTAATTAACTGGACAGGGTTGTACCAGTCATTCATAAATGTGTTACTAAGTTTGTGTTTAAAGTAAGTAGCTAAGTTCTGAGTATTAACCAGTAAGCTCTAACAAGGCTCAGCGTTTTCAGTCTTTATTTTTCAAAGCCATCCAGCGTGCCGAATTTCGCCACATGAGGACACTGTTATGTAACCTCACACGAACAGGAAAAACTTTTGGATCCGTGGAAACATAAAATCCAGATGAAAATCAGTTTAAATCGATCTGCTCCTTTTAAAAAATCTGGGTATTTTTTGGTGAAAATTGGTAAAAAGCGAAAACGCCGAGCCTCGGAACTAGCAGTTCACGTGTTTTATTGCAGTTTCAACGTAAGGCATGTCATAATGACATCTCATATTTTTTATTTTTTATTTTGGATTTTTCCCCCTTTTTCTCCCCAGTTGTACCTGGCCAATTAACCCACTCTTTCCGAGCCGCCCCGGTCTCTGCTCCACCCCCTCTGCTGATCCGGGGAGGGCCGCAAGCCGGCCCAGATAGCAAAACTGCTGTGGCCCGGACCCGTCCCACACGACATTTCATCCGGCCCACATACCGCATGGAATGATGGCACTTGGGCGGTCCGCTCCTGTTTGCCAGATCTGGGCCAGAACCAAGCCATAGCAATGCCGCATATGTGCCACATATTTGCCAAGGGTGGCCCATATTTGTTTTGTGATATTTGGGCCATATTCACCATTTACCACACGGGCCACTTCAGGGTCACATCCAGATTACATGTTGCCCAGAGCAACGCAGCTTTGCCACAAAAGGCCCACATTTGATTTGGCATATTTGGACCACATTTGCTGTTATACATGTGGGCCACTTGAGGCTCACATATGTTTTGTCAGGACCAGAAGAAGGCCATCAGTGTCGCATCATTGCCTGAAGTGGCCCACATCTAGATGTTATCTGAGGGAGGTAACACGGGGATTTGAACCCGATCCCCATGTTGGTAGGCAATAGACCGCTACGCTACCCGGACGCCCATAATGAAGTCTCATATAAATGAAGGGGATGCATTATATTGTGTAAAATGCACCAATGACAAGTTTTTCCCCGTTTTCAAATAGTTCCAAGTGGTCTCAGCCTGCCAGGGTTGTGCTTGTTGTTGTTTGAATCTGGTCTGCTGGTGTCACTGCTGTTGTTCTGATACGCTAGATCCAAAGACTACTTAGTACCAACTAAGTAATGGTAAGTAGAAGTGGTGCAACCTGATTTTATGTCGTGTGGTGTGAGTTCTGACTTGGTAAATTCTCGTTTGACAACTAGACTCAGGTTGTGATCAAACTGGACAGGTTTTTGGCAGAAAGAGGTGTCTTTTTTCTCATCATTTCATATGGGTTTGAAGCGTTTGGCCTGGGCTTTATATGCCCAGGGTAACTTGTGTTTTACCTGCCCAGCAAACCTTGCGTCTTTTGAGAAACGTCTCGAGCACCGGAAGTTAAAACAAAAGTTCACCTCGAGGCAGGAAAATGACCTTCGACACCGCCTCTTTTCCCCGCTGTCCAATCGGAGGAGCAAAAGGGCACCCCGCCTGAACTGTTCCCAACAAAGAAGAAGCAGACTGACCGTTGTGGGTGTCGTCCGCTTTGGTTGACTGAGTGCCACGTGTCGGAAGACACAGAGAGCCTACACTTCACTTGTTTTTCAGCTGCGGCCATTCAGAGGTGCTGTGTTGGACTGGCACGCCGGGCTTTATAATGGAGACATGGACATCTGATGTGATGTCTATCTTGTGTTCTGTGGGATGGACAGCAGTACTGCCTATATAACAATTCAGCTTCAGAATATTCTTGGTCAGCGGTCTGACTCCAGACCTGCTGTCATCCGTTCGTTGCTGAACTGCAGCAGTACGGCGCCTCCGCTGAACAAGTGAAAAACAGAAAAGCTATAAAGACTTTCCATATTTTAAAGAAAATACATTTTATTTGAACTCTGGAAGGACTTAAAACAAATGGACTTTCAACTGCCCCGGTGTGTACACAGTGGCTGGTTTTTCTGGATTACAGTTGTGTACCTCTTTGTTGGAAATAAAAGTAAAAAAAAAAAGTAAAACTTTTCAGAAGCACTAAAGCAGGAGCTCCCCATCTCTCCGTGTCGTAGAGAAATTAACATCTTGCAGGAAGTAATGGTAAGTCGGATGGGGAGAGTTGTGTAAGCTAATTCACATCACTGAAGCTGGCACACAAGTGATTGACATGTGACTCCGGTCGCCTAGCAACGAAAAACGTCTCACAGCTGAAAATCTGTCCATTGTGATGGAGATCAGGGGCTGTTGGGGTAGGGGGGCAGTTGTGATGGGGATCAGAGGCTGATAGGGGGGCAGTACATTGTGATGGGGGTCGGGGCTGTTGGGGGGGGGCAGTACATTGTGATGGGGTCGGGGCTGTTGGGGGGGGGGGCAGTACATTGTGATGGGGATCAGGGGCTGATAGGGGGGCAGTACATTGTGATGGGGATCGGGACTGTTGGGGGGGGCAGTACATTGTGATGGGGATCGGGGCTGTTGGGGGGGGGCAGTACATTGTGATGGGGGTCGGGGCTGTTGGAGGGGCAGTACATTGTGATGGGGATCGGGGCTGTTGGGGGGGGGGCAGTACATTGTGATGGGGTCGGGGCTGTTGGGGGGGGCAGTACATTGTGATGGGGTCGGGGCTGTTGGGGGGGGGCAGTACATTGTGATGGGGATCAGGGGCTGATAGGGGGGCAGTACATTGTGATGGGGGTCGGGGCTGTTGGAGGGGCAGTACATTGTGATGGGGATCAGGGGCTGATAGGGGGGCAGTACATTGTGATGGGGATCGGGGCTGTTGGGGGGGCAGTACATTGTGATGGGGATCAGGGGCTGATAGGGGGGCAGTACATTGTGATGGGGGTCGGGGCTGTTGGAGGGGCAGTACATTGTGATGGGGATCAGGGGCTGATAGGGGGGCAGTACATTGTGATGGGGTCGGGGCTGTTGGGGGGGGCAGTACATTGTGATGGGGATCAGGGGCTGATAGGGGGGCAGTACATTGTGATGGGGGTCGGGGCTGTTGGAGGGGCAGTACATTGTGATGGGGATCGGGGCTGTTGGGGGGGGGCAGTACATTGTGATGGGGTCGGGGCTGTTGGGGGGGGCAGTACATTGTGATGGGGTCGGGGCTGTTGGGGGGGGGGCAGTACATTGTGATGGGGATCAGGGGCTGATAGGGGGGCAGTACATTGTGATGGGGGTCGGGGCTGTTGGAGGGGCAGTACATTGTGATGGGGATCGGGGCTGTTGGGGGGGGCAGTACATTGTGATGGGGATCGGGGCTGTTGGGGGGGGGGCAGTACATTGTCCTTCAAGCTAAAATGTTTGCAGTGTGATCGCGGCCTTGAGAAGGACTCAAACACAACTGGTACAAAAATTGGTGTGCACGGCAACAGCAAAGAGTGGAAGAGGCAGCAGAGGGCCAGCGTGCTCTGGTCCACATGAGACCACAACAAGACTCATTGGAATACTGCGTGTTCCCTGCTCAGCATGTGTCCTGCATGTTTTCAGAGTGTACTGCAGTAAAGATCTTGACAGGAATATAGTACTTTCAATAAATAAATGATTCACTTTGGTGCCAGAGCGCGCCGTGTTGCATGCAGTGCCAATTTCCAGACAGCCCACATTTTGGCATCACTGCAAAGCTCCAAAAAAAACCATATTGATGTTGGTCCAGATTGTTCATCACTATATGCATAAAAGACAATGTGGGAATAAAGGCAGGGGTCAAAGGCGCCCACAGCCCTTATTTTCTTTGGCGCACACTCTCTCAGCCTCATCCGGACATGCCACTCGGCTGTGTTGAAGTCACCATGGCAACCTCATCCATCTTTATCTCGACTCCAGGAAGCACGCGGTTGGTGATTGGCATGGATGACAGGTGCAATAGGGTAGCCAGTTTTATCTGTTGGTGCGTCTTCTCAGTTTCACCCTCCGAGAGATTTGAAGGGCGAGTTTGAGGAGATTGATAGCAGGGAACGGAGCGTAGGATTGTGTCGGAGTCTCTTCCCCCCCCATTGTACCACGCCAAAATCTCTAGCGTACTCCTAGGAGTCATGACAGACACCCCGTACTTCACAGCAGTCAACAGGGACGGGTGCTGTTTATCTGCCGGGGCTGAAATTGAGGGAAAGAAAGCGTCGTCTTCTCCCAACAGCTCATATTTACACTGTAGGATTTGTTATGGCGTGCTGCTCTTCTGTGGAAAAGCTGTTGTTCTGTTCATCAACGGAAATGCTAATATTCAAAATACTGCCCTGGAATGAGTGTCAGAATGAAAGGATGTCGTGACCTTCAGCCGGGATGGTTTCGCCCTAATCTGGCTTACCTTTCTTGTCATGTGCAGGTTTACCAGCAGCGTTTTTTAACCTTCCATTTTGTTTCGTGTCTTGTTAAAAGAACATGCATCAGTCTAGACATTTCATTCCAAACGATCTAAATGCACACACACACACATACACACACACACACACACGCACACACACAAATATGCATGAAAAAAGACGCACCAAAAATGAGAAATTCCTCATGCATGTGTGGACTCCTTGAAGTCATCAAAAAAAGTGAATATTAATGAAACACAATGGAGGATCCATCCAACCCCATCTGCCTCCAAAAACCCCCACATAAAAACAAAGCAAAGCAACACCCTGCACGGGGGCTATTCAGACATGCACTTTAATTATGAGGCGGTAATACATGGGCGTCATAAGCAGGGCTAATACAGGGGCTTTTTGCACATGTGCTGTAATAATAATTGGTTAACTAAAGTCAGTTTACTCATTAATTGCATGTAAAAACAACAGGGGCCTCATTCATCAGTCGATCGTACGTACAAATGTGTTCTTACGCACCCATGGGATTTTTTAGCCCTGAGGTTTGTCTCACAGACCAGTGTGGAACCTGGGTAATCCCTGAATGTGGACACCACGTGGCTAAGACTGTTGTCTTTGCAGGCCCGGGTGATGGCTCGTTGCAAGAGGTAGACAATAGATGTTAGGGGGAAGGAATTACAGATAACCATCATGCTTTGCGGCTGCCTGTCAGACAAACTGGAGGGCTAAAAAATTCCATGGTTGTGTAAGAACACATTTGTACGTATGAACAATTGATGAACGAGGCCCCTGGTGTTGAACAGAGCCCTGTACAATTTCAATTGTAAAAAAACACATTGAGGATCTACGAGATGTTGGTGTGATATCCCATAACTGCACATTTTGGTAGCGAGTTTGGTTTGTGCATAACAACATCCATTTAAATCAGCAACAGCTTTTAAAGTATACTGAAATTACTACTCCTACTACCACTACTACTACTACTACTTCTGGCTCCTCCCGTTAGGGGTCGCCACAGCGGATCATCCGTTTCCATCTCGTCCTGTCCTCTGCATCTTCCTGTGTCACACCAGCCAGCTGCATGTCCTCCCTCACCACATCCATAAACCTCCTCTTTGGCCTTCCTCTTCTCCTCTTCCCTGGCAGCTCCATATTCAGCATCCTTCTCCCAATATACCCAGCATCTCTCCTCCACACATGTCCAAACCATCTCCATCTTGCCTCTCTTGCTTTGTCTCCAAACCGTCCAACTTGAGCGGTCCCTCTAATATACTCGTTCCTAATCCTGTCCTTCTTCATCACTCCCAGTGAAAATCTTATCATCTTCACCCCTGCCACCTCCAGCTCCACCTCCTGTCTTTTCATCAGTGCCACTGTCTCCAAACCATATAACATAGCTGGTCTCACAACCATCCTGTAAACCTTCCCTTTAACTCTTGCTGGTACCCTTCTGTCACAAATCACTCCTGACACTCTTCTCCACCCACTCCACCCTGCCTGCACTCTCTTCTTCACCTCTCTCCTGCACTCCCCGTTACTTTGGACAGTTGACCCCAAGTATTTAAACTCATCCACCTTCGTTGCCTCCACTCCTTGTATCCTCACCATTCCGCTGTCCTCCCTCTCATTCACGCATAGGTATTCCGTCTTGCTCCTACTGACTTTCATTCCTCTTCTCTCCAGTGCATACCTCCACCTCTCCAGGCTCTCCTCCACCTGCACCCTACTCTCGCTATAGATCATACTTTCAGGATACTACAGTATCCTGAAAGTACGAGGCAATAATTGACTTCCGTTGCAGTGAGTTATTTGATAGATTGAAAGCCTGGCTCCAGGAAGTGCACAGGCTTAAGACGAGCCCACAGAGCTCACCCAAGACAGCAGAGGAAGGAATGTGCATTAGGAAAGGGTAGTATTTCTAATCAGGATAACTAACTGGGAAAAGAGAAGAAAAAGACATCCAGACTCACAAAATAACTTTGGCCATAAATATTGCACACCCGACGCAATACTGTCGACATTTTTAGCAACCAGAAGCTCTAACATATTAAATAACTATCAGGGTACTTGATCACTTTTTTTTAAACAAAGATAACATTTTGGAATTAAACCTCTACTTAAACTCAACCATTTCCTTAAACGATGCATCAAAAATTAATCAATTTATGTAACAAGGATTAAACTAATGAACAATACACAAAAATCACGTGAGCGCAATAATCATGACAAACACACACACACACACACACACACACACACACACACTAGAACACACGGCTGTGCAGCGGTTATCTCCGCTGCTCGTCCAGGTCAGGCTGCTGTTTGCAGCAGGGTGAGTGGAGCAGCCCACACCACCTACACCAGCTTCTTTCAATTTGGAGGAAGTTCTACATTGAAGTCCTCCTAGATGGCTTAGCTCCTTAGGGGTTACCCGCTGAAAACCCTGCAATAACACCTCACTTCCACCCAACCTAAACTGTGTGAGGACATTTACTTGGTCACAGTGTAAAAGCTCAGAGAGGGGAAACAGAGGGGCAAGTTCATCTTGAGCTCTGCGTAACCTTTCCGCCCCCTCCACTAACAGTTGAATAAGCTGCTTGCATCACTCAGCTGCTGTATCAGCTGTACCTGATGACAGATCTTGTGATGCCTACTGCCGTTACTTGGCAGGACCTTTCAGACACCTGCATACAGATTGGCAGTGAAGGTCATGCACTCAGATTCAGAGATGGTGACCCTCATCCCGCCTGGATCACATTCGGCAGCGTACCGCTCCAGAGGATGAGCCCAGGTACTCCGTGGACCTTCATATCGAATCTATCACAGTCACAAACAGAAAAGGGGGCAATACACATCCTTACCCGAGTCTAGCGCTGGCTTTGTCTTGACCTAACAAGCATCACCTAACCGACACACATACAGAAGAAGTTGGTAAGCAAACGTTCAAACAAGAACAGTCGAGAGTTCGAATGTTTGTGCTGCTCAAGTTATCAGCGTGAGTCGAAGGAGTTTGGACGGCAGGAACGTCGCATTTTTACTCAACAGGAACAGATGCACAACAGAAATGTCTGTGCGCTGTTGGTCAGCCGGCTGAACTTCTTCTGAACCAGCTCTGATCGGCTCGCCGTCAGTCAGAACGCGTTGGTTTCAGGTTAATGGAGTCACTGTAGGCGTCTTAACAGGTTCTGTGTGCACTATAATCTCCAGCACATTGCAGTGGAAGTTATCTGGCCATAACACGCCCCAACACATCACACATTACCCATCATGCCTCAAGCCAAAGCTTTGTTTAACTTTGTTATCACGATTACCCTACAGCGGATTTGGTGGTGAAAAAGATTTGGGCCATGTCAGAATCAGTTTCCACTTTTCCTGTGATTAAGCAAAGCTAAACACAAAAGGCGGCTTTCTTCTCATGTCCCACAACTGGACATTCTGATAGAGAGTTTGCTGTGTGCATGTCATGTTGAGCCTCAAATGGTTCTGGATGGATAGATTTTGAAAGGGCTGTTATCGCGGAACGGCAGAGCGTGTGGAACTTGTTCCTCACTGAAAATAAGCACCACAACTCACAGCAGAGGTAGTTACCGTATTCAGATACACTGTACATGCTCGAGACTGCGATAATTACATCAAATACAGAAATGCTCCTTCATTCTTCACAGCCTCTTCTGAGTCGTGGCACATGAGCGTAGTAAGCTGTTTAAGTCACAAAAGACCAAATTTTGCACCCAACAAGCAAATACAACAGTACTCAGCAAGGGTGTCCGGGTAGCGTAGTGGTCTATTCCGTTGCCTACCAACATGGGGATCGCTAGTTTGAATCCCCGTGTTACCTCCGGCTTGGTCGGGCGTCCCTACAGACACAATTGGCCGTGTCTGTGGGTGGGAAGCTGGATGTGGGTATGTGTCCTGGTCATTGCACTAGCGCCTCCTCTGGTTGGTCGGGGCGCCTGTTCGGGGGGGGGGACTGGGGGGAATAGCGTGATCCTCCCATGCGCTACGTCCCCCTGGTGAAACTCCTCACTGTCAGGGGAAAAGAAGCAGCTGGTGACTCCACATGTATGGGAGGAGGCATGTGGTAGTCTGCAGCCCTCCCCGGATCAGCAGAGGGGGTGGAGCAGCGAGCGGGATGGCTCGGAAGAGTGGGGTAATTGGCTGGATACAATTGGGGGGGGGGGATTCCAACAACAAAAAAAGTGCTGAGCAGGTGATCCGGGGAATGCTTGACAGTATACAACAATATAAAATGTTCTGGCCAGAATTTGTCAGGATTCTTCCTTCTAGGACATGGTCAGACATCCACTCCCATCCGGTGTTTGAACAGCTGGAAAAACAAACCGCGCCGCCTGTGCTGAAGCTGCCAGCCACAGTCAGGTCCAGCCAGCTCACTGCTTGGTGTAGCGTGGTATTTAAAGGCGGCACGAGCGTTTGGGTACGGCTAGGTACTGGGGTAGTAACGGTGATGGGTGTTACAACGATGAACATCACTGAGTTACAGCAACTCGACAGCAGACAGCAGAGGAGCCATGCTGATGCATGACAATCCCCAGGTGGTTCGAGCCCTGCTGGTTGCTGCAAAAAGAGACAACTGCGTGCACAGGCCGGTGAGCATATGATATACTACCCAGACTGTCTGTCTGACAGGACCAAAATAATGAGAACTCAAGTCAGGATGTTGACCTCCGAGAGTTCCGAGTCCTGCGTTAAAAGTAACACTTCCTGCAAAGTTTTCTTATTTCTTTTTAAAAGTCTGGGAATGTGTTTTCTTTAATTTTTTTCCCTCTTTTCTGTGGTACATCATCGACTCCCTGCTTTCTTTGCCCTTTACAAAATCACGGGGAAGAAAATAATTCCATCAGTAATTCCATTTTCCCCTGTGTGCAAAGTACATATTGCTCATTAAATATTAACTGACAGGCCTTAGCTTCCTTGCATTTTGATTATTATTGTTAATATATTTATTTACGGCTGATGGGTTAAGACGAGCCGGCCGTGGAATGCCAATGAGGCTATTTCAACAGATGCAAATTAAAGAGCAGGGAAAAAAACTAATTAGAGGTTTTGCCGTTCGTAATTACCTCGATAATTTTACCTGAAATTAGCGATTCCTGAGTTCTAGTGATATCCCAGCCTTTATTAGGACACTCCTGCTCCTGATAATGGGTACACCTTGCCGCTGTTGATGGTTGTTAAAAGGCAAATGGGCCCCGTTTCATTACGAGATGGACTATAAGAAGCCATTAACGGGGACTGAAAGTGCTGTGACGTGACGAAGGCGCTGTTTGTCCTCACAACAGCCTCCTCTGTGGGGAGTAATACATGTAGACCGAGGTTCAAATCTAAATGATTTACATTTCGAGTTGATCCAGGGCACATGTTTGTAATCTTTGCAGCAGTATTGGAAGGGAACTTGCTGTTTTCCAGGAAGTAAATTAGTCCTCAGCGATACAGCTCGTCCTCGGTATGTAGGCTTGCTTGTGTGTGTGTGTGTGTGTGTGTGTGTATCTTTGTGTTTGTTTGCTTGTTTGTCCTTTTGTGCATGTGTACGTACACGTGTTATTCCTCTGGTAATGATGAAAATCAGTTGTCTCTGATAAGCTTTCCTATCCACCCAACATTTGGCCGTACCCTCAAGACCAACTAAACCAAGCTGAGTGATCATGATGTTCCACCTGCCCCAGTACCAGCATCCGTCTCGATGAGGAGGTGCTCACACAGATTTTCGTTTGCCCAGTGTGTCCTCACCATAACATCTGGGGCCATGGTGCGTTCTCCCTTCATTTAATCCTTTCTCTGTTCTGTGTTATGACACCGCTAAATGAGATGTAGATTAGAATCCAATACTGAAGAGAAGTACAGAAAACATCCATCCATCATCCCAACCACTTATCCTGCTCTCAGGGTCACGGGGATGCAGGAGCCTATCCCAGCAGTCATTGGGCGGCAGGCGGGGAGACACCCTGGACAGGCCGCCAGGCCATCACACAAGGCCAACACACACACACACACACACACACACACACACAAACACATGCACACCTAGGGACAGTTTAGTACGGCCGATTCACCTGACCTACATGTCTTTGGACTGTCGGAGGAAACCGGAGCACCCGGAGGAAACCCACACAGACACGGGGAGAACATGCAAACTCCACACAGAGGATGACCCCCAAGGTTGGACTACCCTGGGGCTCGAACCCAGGACCTTCTTCCTGTGAGGCCACCGTGCTCACCACTGCACCACCATGCCGCCGGTATAGAAAACAGTAACGACAAAATATTCCAGAATGATTCCCTCCTCCGTTCTGTTTTAAGCTTGTGTGTTTTCCCGGATGTGGGATAAGAGCTAGACCAGAGGCGTACACTTGGAAATGGATGGAACAGGATGTCGCTGTCCTGGTTCTGCCAGCTTGCAGTGACAAGGAGCCACATTAATCAACCCCCTCCAGTAGACAAAGGAAGAGTCCAAAATTAACATGTCACCAAATTTAGCCCCGTTCGACGGCAGAGAGGTTACCGCCACCCCCTCCGCAGGAATACCCTGGCCCAAATCTCCTCCCCGCTCTCTCTCCTCCCCTCTCCTCTTCCCCTGTTATGAACAAAACCCTTTCTTAGTCATGGTAGGCCTCAGGTAAAAATGCAACAACTGACTTTAAGGGTAAAGTAAAATCAAGTTATGGTTGGATGGAGGTAAAACTCAGCAGATGCTGAGGGCAGGGCAGTTTTGGCGATATGGTTAGGTTGAATTATTGAGATCAACAAGTACCGCTTAAACAGAGAAGATGAGTCAAAGAGGTCACTTAGATGAGTGGTGAAACGTATCTGTAAGCATTGTGTCCCGATGAACGGATTCAACCTTCTTACCTGGCTTACTGAGCGTGCATCACGGCAGAGGAGATGAGTAGTAGCATGAATCCCTGTTGTTCTGAACAGTCTGCTGCACAGAGACTATCCAGTCTACTGTAGTTGCTGAGTGAGATATGCTGGTTGATTGTTATGAGCTGGTGAGGCTCAGATGTGTTTGCAGAAGAAGAACAAAAACACATCGTGTCATGGATGTGAAGCGTGACTGTCATGTGACTTTGCTGCGAACAGAACAACGTGGGATCATTTTCTCAGCTTTGTCATTTGAAGTCGGTCTAGTATTGAGTGTACATTTCTGACAGAGTAGCTAACAGTACATATTATTTACATTATATCCTGACTGGACGCTTAACAGTGACATTGTAAAATAGATGCTTTTGCACTGGATCAACAGAGCTAGCTAGCATTAGCTTGTCTGACTCGTGTTTTTAGCTAACCGATGACCCAAGAAAGCAAACCGACGCATCAGAAACACTTAAAAACTTTATTAAAAGATTGATTTGTGTGAGCATTTCAAAGGTGATGGCACACATTTTACTTGCATCTCTGTCTCGATGGCGTTTCTGTGAAATCCTACTTTGAGCGAAACGTACGGGCAATACCAAGTCAGAGATTACGAGGAAGAGGCTAAGAGAGAATAGTAGTAGGGGTGCAGTATAAATAGATTTTGTTTATTTTCTTACCAATGGGGATTATCATGTCAACTGAAAAAGGTGAAATCTTTAATGTCTCACAACAGCACAAACATTTTTCACAAGCACCCCCCCCCCATTCTACACAGATGGTACAGCTAAACAAGAGACTAGATGTGATTTTAGAAGTTCATGGGGTGCTTTGCATAGAAGACACTGAACCTCACTAAGCTGATACGGCATTGGTTCTATGGCCAAGACAAACCTACAGGATCTCGCCCCTTAACTTGCTTCCACACTCCTTGTGGGAGGACTGTTGCAGCACAGCAGATAACGTAGTTAAGAGAGTTAGCCTGCAAGATAACCCAGTTAGGACACAGTGGAGGGGAACTCTCTGCATGGGTGGTGCTGTGATTTGGCTCTCACCCGGTCTCGTCCCAACAGCCAATACGAGATATAATTTTCGTCATGCCAGATTGAGCACCTCTCCGTCCACCCTGCAGGCAGCCCTCTGTTAGTTATGGCTTGTGGGAGAGAGACCATTTATTGATGCGGCTGATTTCCTGAATAACGACATATTGACAGGTGCCCGAGCGGCACGAGAGGAGATTAGGGTTCTTAGTCGGCTGCAGTGGTTGTGCTGAGGCGATAGCATTTACTTTGGCTGCAGTGGGACTGACTGTAAGAAAGGTATTGACAACATGGGCCGGTGTTGTTAATCGCAAGTAATTGCTAATTGTAAATTAAAGGTGAATCCTTAATTGCTGGAAGATGCTCATGCAATGAGCTGTGTTACTCACCTGTTTCAATGGGACATGAAAAACAGGTATTAAAAGACTACAAATGACAAACGAGGACTGTTATGTAGCAGTGAATCTTTCAAAATGAAGCAGCTGTATCTGCTCAAATATTATTACAACACTGCTCTCCGTTTATCAATACAGTCGGGATGCCGTCAAGCCTAATTCATTTTGCCAAGGATGTGCGATAGCTTAGGTCAAAAAGATGTCTTTGCCATACGATGAGAGATGGGACAAGCCCACTGATTAATTAACAAAGGAGTCGAGCGGGGAAAGAGCCTTGTACACAATATTACCTTGTCAACACAAGATAGGTCTTGGGTCGAAATGAAATTTGTTGATATGCAAATATAGATGGATTACTTGTGTTCCCAAACATTAAATTAAAATGGGTATATTCGCACAAGCAAATGCATTCTCTGCAAAACCTTTTTTTTTTATTATTATTTAAGCCGAGAGCAGGGTGGAAGAATAAATTGCCCTCAATCTCTGTAAGACACGGTATCGACTCAGCTTGTGTACTGTGTGAATAGCCTGCAAAATAACTACGCTGGCTTAGCCATATTTCATTTGAGGGGATTTACATTAATAAGATAGTGGAACTGTCCTAATCAGCTAATGGCAACCACGGCCACAGAAGGCTCACAGGGCACTACAATTAACTTCTGATGGCAAGCAACAGCTGAGACGCTGCAGCAGCTCTCTCTCCTCCAGAGGATCTGGCAGTTTTTCTTCATGCAAAATTTTCCTCGTTTCACTAATGAGGAACTTTCCTAAATGTGTAGAATTAAGATAACACACAACCTTTAACATGTTTCAAAAAGGTTGCACCTGCGATCTCTGCCAGTTCAGTTTAGGTGTTTCTGAATAAATCTCTCAAAGATTTCCTGTCCTCAACATACAGAAGATGAAGGAGCTGATTGTGGACTTCAAGAGGTCTAGAAGCTGCAGCCACACCCCCATACACATCAATGGGGTGGAAGTGGAGCGTGTCTGCAGCTTTAAATTCCTTGGAGTCCACATCAGCGAGGACCTCTGCTGGACATCAAACACCCAGGCCCTTGTGAAAAAGGCCCAACAACGCCCGCATTTCCTGAGGAGGCTGAGGAGTGCCCGTCTATCCCCCAAAATGCTCACCAACTTCTACCACTGCACCATAGAGAGCATCCTGACCAGCTGCATCTCTGTGTGGTACGGCAACTGCACCTCAGTAGACCAGAAAGCTCTGCAGCGGGTCGTCAAGGCGGCCCAGCATATCACCGGTACCCAGCCCCCAGCCATAAAAGACATTTATCACAAACGCTGCCTTCGAAGGGGTCTGAGCATCAGCAGAGATCCCACCCACCCCAACCATGGACTGTTCTCCCCCCTGCGCTCTGGGAGGCGCTACAGGAGCCTCAGAGCCCGCACTACCAGGCTCAAAAACAGCTTCTTTCCCCCAAGCTGTTGCCCACCTGAACCTGGCCACCCACTGAATATCTGTAAATATGTTTATACTCGTGCTCTTTTTCTACTTATCTTTAGCTTTTAGTCTTCATCTGTGTGTATCTTATACTGTGTCTGTCTGTGTCTGTCTGTGTCTGTCTTGCACTGCTCGGCGAAGCCGCAGCCCTCATTTCATTTGTAACATGTGCCTGCACGTTGTTTTTAATGACGATAAATTGAATTGAATTGACGATGGCAACAAGACGGTGTAGACTCAGTTGTAAAACTGAACACGTGGAAGAAAGCAGCCTTCTTCCTTTGTGGTTCATCGACTTGTCCCAAATGCTTGAATGATCAATATGTGTTTATGTATTTAAAGCAAAGCTGATCTTTCCCAGGGCTTTCAACAATCCACTTGGAGCTTTTTTATTGAATTTTCGAGATAGCAGTCGGCCGTGAGCACAGGGGAGGACTTCTGCTTAAAGGGACTTTCTACGAGCTACTTTTGACTTTTTAATGTTTTATCTTTCCACACCATCATGCAGCAGCACCATTAGTTAGCACCATCGTGCAGCACCATGAGTAAGCACCATCATGCAGCACCATGAGTAAGCAGCATCATGCAGCACCATGAGTTAGCACCATCATGCAGCACCATGAGTTAGCAGCATCATGCAGCACCATGAGTAAGCACCATCATGCAGCACCATGAGTAAGCACCATCATGCAGCACCATGAGTAAGCACCATCATGCAGCACCATGAGTTAGCAGCATCATGCAGCACCATGAGTAAGCACCATCATGCAGCACCGTGAGTTAGCAGCATCATGCAGCACCATGAGTAAGCACCATCATGCAGCACCATGAGTAAGCACCATCATGCAGCACCATGAGTAAGCAGCATCATGCAGCCCCATGAGTTAGCACCATCATGCAGCACCATGAGTAAGCACCATCATGCAGCACCATGAGTAAGCACCATCGTGCAGCACCATGAGTAAGCACCATCATGCAGCACCATGAGTTAGCAGCATCATGCAGCACCATGAGTAAGCACCATCATGCAGCACCATGAGTAAGCACCATCATGCAGCACCATGAGTAAGCACCATCATGCAGCACCATGAGTAAGCACCATCATGCAGCACCATGAGTAAGCACCATCATGCAGCACCATGAGTAAGCACCATCATGCAGCACCATGAGTAAGCACCATCATGCAGCACCATGAGTAAGCAGCATCATGCAGCAGCACCACGAACACCCAGGAATTGTGAACTTGCGATGGCTAACTGGTTTGAGATTAGGAGATTTGGTTTTCTGCATCCTCGTCTTGTGATCAGGAGCTCATAAAAGCAGAACTGCAGGCCTGCGTAGCTCAGTAAAGACTCCGTGTCTGTACTGACACGTCGCAGATGGTCTCCGACAGAGTCTTCATAATCCAGAACCACGACTTCAGAACAAAAGCAAACCGTGGGGGAAGGGAACGTTTCCTTTTCTGCAGGTGAGCTTGTGTTCTGATGTTTGCTTTTTTTTAATGTTTTCCAGAGAGCTGTGAAACCAGTCAGATCCAGCAGATAATACTGCAACTTGTCCCGGATGTGTCCCAATTGCTTGTGTGTTGTGATGATAAAAATGATCATTTCTAATGCAGCGTACTAAGAAAACCTACGAGTGAAAAGAAAAATGCACTTCAGATATGCAGTGCTTCGACTTAGTGCACGTTCCCGTGCTTCCTGCCCGGAGCCTCTGTTCTGAAGTGGAGCCTCCATCTGGGTTTAATGGATGTTGCAAATGAGTAATCAGTATTTCTGTATCTGATGTATGATCCATACTGCAGAGCTGTGAGCTAAGCAGGGCACGGGCTTTTAAATAGTGTATTATCCCGTCTGCACAACTTCAAAGTCAGCCCTTTCTCCTCAGCTCCTCCACACCTTCCACGTGGCCGTCGCATGTTCCTCTTCACGGAGGTGCCGTCACCAAGCCTCCATGTTGAAACTGCAGCCCTTCGGGAAAAATAACAAGCCGTTGCACGTGTTACGCCATGTTTTTCATTTCAAATATATGAGTGCACGGCATGGTTAGCGTGGTCGCCTCGCAGCGAGAAGGTCCTGGGTTCAAGCCCCGGGGTAGTCCAACCTTGGGGGTGGTCCCGGGTCGTCCTCTGTGTGGAGTTTGCATGTTCTCCCCGTGTCTGTGTGGGTTTCCTCCGGGGGCTCCGGTTTCCTCCCCCAGTCCAAAGACATGTAGGTCAGGTGAATCGGCCGTACTACATTGTCCCTAGGTGTGAATGTGTGTGTGTGTGTGTGTGTGTGTGTGTGTGTGTGTGTGTGTGTGTGTGTGTGTGTGTGTGTGTGTGTGTGTGTGTGTGTGTGTGTGTGTGTGTGTGTGTGTGTGTGTGTGTGTGTGTGTTTGTGTCTTGCTGCCTTGTGCAAAGGGCACATGAGAGCGGCTGCTCAGAGGGATGCTGAGGAAGGGTCACGGCTGCACTGATTGCTGCCGGATCCGCGTTTCCAGGAGTCAGGACGACAGGCCTCCTCCTCTGAGTGTGGAAGAGAAGGGCAGGGAGGACCTGTGGCCTTCCTGTTGATCCTCCACTTTGCTTTTAAAGATCTGACTTAGACCAAACCCACGAGACCACCAGACTCCCACACGTTAACGCGAACCCCGAGGACCGCTTCAAACCCGTCTGGCGGTCTGCTGTTTCCATCACCGGTTGATTTAGTTGTTGGTACCACCAGCACGTGAGGATAACCGACAGCAGAATGTCAGATGAGTGATTTATAGGCCCGGTGTTAAAGAGATCACGTGGACGCCAGCGGTGTCACGTGATCTCCGAGTCTGTGAGCCGTCGCCCGTGGCATCGCAGACATAGAAATAGTCGTTTCCCGCCTCCAAGTTGCAGGAGTCGAGGAGTCGACTGATCATCTTTGCATAAGTCAATTCACAACTGTCAGTTTCAGAAGTTGCTGTTGTTTCAATGTGTGCCTTAACAGCCGTGAGTTTAATACCATCCCACTAATGTACCATGAAATTAATGATCATTTGCGTCCTATAATGTATTGATCCTGTTCTTTTTTTTGGATCCCCCCCCTTTCTCTCCCCAGTTGGATCCGGCCAATTACCCCTCTCTTCCGAGCCGTCCCGGTCTCTGCTCCACCCCCTCTGCCAATCTGGGGAGGGCTGCAGACTACCACATGCCTCCTCCCATACATGTGGAGTCACCAGCCGCTTCTTTTCACCTGACAGTGAGGAGTTTCACCAGGGGGACGTAGCACGTGGGAGGATCACGCTATTCCCCCCAGTTCCCCCTCCGCCCTGAACGGGCGCCCCAACCGACCAGAGGAGGCGCTAGTGCAGCGAATGGGACACATACTGTTAGAAGTGATGGGGGTTATAGTTGCCTTTTTCCCTTCTTCCTTTTCTTACATACTTGGGCTGGTTTTCATTGAGAAATGGTTGGAGGCGTGGTTAAGCAGCATTTATAAGAGGACGTCACTGTGAGGTGCGGGTGCGCCCCCTAGAGTCAGTTAATGGCGGCAGTTTGCATAATACCCCCCCCCCAGGATACGCCATTTTGAACACGCTGTCCAGGACACTGCAGGTTCACACCTTTCCAACTCAACACCATCAACCCAAACTGAACTGACCTGCCAAGACGGAGTCCGCCGCTTACGGGAGCTGAGACCCACGCGGGCGAGGCCTTGGAGGGACCTGCTAACTGCTAGCCTGCTACCCCGGTAAGCTAGCCCACCTCCTGGCTCTTTCTCTAGTCTTGGAAACCAGTCCTCCTTCCCTCGTTTTCCACCTTTTCTATACACTCCAGGTTAGGACTAGTATTGCGTGCTTAAACCTGAACCCCTAGACCCGACTAGTCCGTAACACATACCCACATCCGGATCCCCACCCACAGACACGCTCAGTTATGTCTGTAGGGACGCCCGACCAAGTCGAAGGTAACACGGGGATTCAAACCGATGATCCTCGTGTTGGTAGGCAACGGAATAGACCACTACGCCACCCGGATGACCCAATCCTGTTCTGGCTGCTCTTACATTATTATCTAAGTTGTTGCGTTACCAGTACCTCACATTTCTAACCCTCCTGTGCAAGTATTAATCACCTCTTCGAGTATGAAGTATTACGTGTTGCTTCAGCCCGGGAAAGGTTACCGCGTTACCAGTAGAGAACATTTGTTGCATTAGTGCGGAAGTGGTTTTGTTAACGGGATTACTATATTCTAAGCTGCACATCACAGTTGTGTTAAGTTAGTGTGGACACACACACACATTCATTTCTCTCACGTCAGTAGTCTTACACAACAAACACACTGGCGCTCGCACCCGAAATGGGATGGCAGCAAAAGCAGTATGAAGGCAGCCCTCTTCTCTGGGCTCTTTGTGGTGTCTTTAGATGGGCGACCTTCAACGGAAGCTGTGAGGGTGCTGCTTCCTGTGAAGGATAAAATAAAACCCCAGACAGGGTCATGACCTCTCACCACTCAGCCCACATGCTGCTTTCTGCCTTTGCCAAGCCCCCAGAGAGCTGTGGGAGATCTTTCAAAAAAGCTCTTTTCTTTTGTGTTTTGGTTGCCCCCCCCAACCCCCCCCAACCCCCCTCTATTCCTCCCCCCCCGCTACCTCTTATCCTCTCACCTTCACGAATGTGCCACACCGAGGTACCAGTTTATGCCAGTTCCAGTGCCATAAACCAGGCTGGCAAACCACATGAAAGAGAGAGAATGCTTTTCCTCCTTTCCCTCTGTGGTAGATTAATGATTTATTGCCCAGCCTTCTTGCTCCGTCTCATCTTACTTAGAAGGGGGGGGGGTAACGAGCATACTCATTCTCTTCCCCCACAGCCCACAGATAGTCCCCACTCCCACTTGTAGAGAAATGTGCCATGATGCCACAGTGTGCAGCACAGCCATGACCCAGTTCATAGACCTTTGCTGGAAAATACACAACACAGAGGACAGAAAATGCAGCTATGGAGCCGTCCCTGATGGGCACTATACGGTGCGGGAAGGAGGGGGCTGCAGCCCCCCCTATAGACAAGGGGTGGAACACGCATGTGTAAATAGCTATTTCACGAATGGACTATCTCAACATTTGTTTTAAATTTTGAGCAACACATGATAAGGTGCCTGTCTGTCAGAAAATATATGAAAAAATATGTTTAAAATGTGCGAGTTTAGGGAGCGTCCGGGTAGCGTGGCGGACTCTTCTATTGCCTACCAACACGGGGATTGTCGGTTCAAATCCCTATGTTACCTCCGGCTTGGTCGGGCGTCCCTACAGACACTTTTGGCCGTGTCTGAGGGTGGGGAGCCGGATGTGGGTATGTGCCCTGGTCACTGCACTGGCGCCTCCTCTGGTCGTTCGAGGTGCCTGTTCAGGGGGGAGGGAGAACTGGGGGGAATAGCGTGGTCCTCCCATGTGCTACGCCCCCCTGGTGAAACTCCTCACTGTCAGGTGAAAAGAAGCGGCTGGTGACTCCACATGTATGGGAGGAGACATGTGGTAGTCTGCAGCCCTCCCCGGACTGACCAGACTGGAAGACATAATTATATACCTCACCACCTCACCTAGGTTGTCCGTCAGGGCGCCCCCTATAGGGTTTCGGTTGCGCATGTTTGTTTAAAGCATGGGGGCGCTACTCCACATGCAGTTCTCTGGTTCTCCGCTAACTGGAGAGTTTGTGCCTTTCTGTTGTCAAGATGCGTTGATCATCTGCAAAGCCACGATGTCCCCTGGTCCACAGCACCAGTCTATCCATGAATGCTCCCAGCACTACTGCTGCCCATAGGAGTAGCAGGAGTTATTATGGAGGTTTACTCCTCTAGAGCCGCCGTGTCCTGCTCTGTTGTCTCCTGACAACGTTAACAGCATGACCGCGGGGAGGGTGTGGCTCTTCACCACACACGGATGGTCATTCATCATGGAGAGGCCATATTTTGCACTTCACATGATGCTGGGCTGTATGGAGACCAGTGTAGGATGCCACAAAAGGCCGTCTAGGAAAGGTACTTAACCCCTGAACCCCTGTAATTATATGATCGAGTGTAATTTGGCTGGTGATCATTCCTGTGACAAGGTGATAGTGCTTTGTTACGAATAGAAATTATGGAAATTTGAATGGATCGCAAAAACATTTGCCAGGGAAAGGTTCTTCTACATTTCACGAATCCTCTGCAACCTCACTTGAAGGATGGCTGCATATCCGGTCACCACACTGTAGACATCATAACGTGTGTATTCGTTGTGTCAGTCTACATTTGATTGAAAACATAAAAGGTGGCACGGTGGCGCAGTGGTTAGCAGCAAGAAGGTTCTGGGTTCGAGCCCCGGGGTAGTCCAACCTTGGGGGTGGTCCCGGGTCGTCCTCTGTGTGGAGTTTGCATGTTCTCCCCGTGTCTGTGTGGGTTTCCTCCGGGTGCTCCGGTTTCCTCCCACAGTCCAAAGACATGTAGGTCAGTTAGATTTGCCGTATTAAATTGTCCTTAGGTGTGAATGTGTGTGTATGTGGGCCCTGTGATGGCCTGGCGGCCTGTCCAGGGTGTCTCCCCACCTGCCGCCCAGTGACTGCTGGGATAGGCTCCAGTATCCCCACGACCCTGAGAGCAGGATAAGTGGTTTGAATGATGGATGGATGGAAACAACAACAACAACAAAAAGTACCAAACCTCTATGGTAGTATGTTCTCTGTATCACTGGCCACCACACCTCGCTTTAAATGAGGGTACAGTCTAATATAGAGATTAGAGAGACTGTTTTGTAAGTAGGGAGTCTCAGGTTCGATCCCAGCAGTTTGTTTGAGAAAGACGATGAACCCCGGCTCCCTCATTCATCATGCGCCGAGTCACACTGGATGAGAGTCATCAAAACAACTCGCATCCAAATGTCAGATCTCCCCAACATGACCGTTCCAAGTGATCGTTGCAAAGCCAAATAATTTCATTATGGCGGCTGATTGCCATCGTCATCCTTCAGTGTCATTAGACCTCCACCGGCCTGTCTTTTCACTTTCAAAGAGGCCAGTTTGCTCTCCTGACGACTTCCCTCTGTCTCTGAGTCGAGCCATAAAAACAGCTCCCTTCTGCCGAGCTTCTGCCGAGATTGTGGTTTGAGCCATTAGGTCCTTTTCTGAAACAGCCTGCCTCACTGCTTTTTTATTCACACCTATTCAAATCCCCATGCCTATTCAGCCTGCACAATAACAGAAACACAGAATGTGGTGAGTGGGCACTTCTTTTTCTCCTGTACGGTTTTATGGCAGGATTACCTTCCTCCCAGGACTTCCTGCAAATCCTGCATTGAGGATGAGGAGCCAGGGAACGCCACTAACTGTGCGGAACAGATCTGTCTGTATTACTTTTGGCTTTCTTCCGAAGCTTCTCCGTTGATGTGGCGGTGCCCTGCCTACCCCGTACACTCTGCAAAATCTACCTACCCCATACCCTCTGCAAAACCTACCTACCCCATACCCTCTGCAAAACCTACCTACCCCGTACACTCTGCAAAATCTACCTACCCCATACCCTCTGCAAAACCTACCTACCCCATACACTCTGCAAAATCTACCTACCCCATACCCTCTGCAAAATCTACCTACCCCATACCCTCTGCAAAACCTACCTACCCCATACCCTCTGCAAAACCTACCTACCCCATACCCTCTGCAAAATCTACCTACCCCATACCCTCTGCAAAACCTACCTACCCCATACACTCTGCAAAATCTACCTACACCATACACTCTGCAAAATCTACCTACACCATACACTCTACAAAACCCACCTACCCCCTAAACTCTGCAAAACCTACCTACCCCATACCCTCTGCAAAACCTACCTACCCCCTACACTCTGCAAAATCTACCTACCCCCTGTACTCTGCAAAACCTACCTACACCATACACTCTACAAAACCCACCTACCCCCTAAACTCTGCAAAACCTACCTACCCCATACCCTCTGCAAAACCTACCTACCCCATACCCTCTGCAAAACCTACCTACCCCATACACTCTACAAAACCTACCTACCCCATACACTCTGCAAAACCTACCAACCCCCTGTACTCTGCAAAACCTACCTACACCATACACTCTACAAAACCCACCGACCCCCTAAACTCTGCAAAACCTACCTACCCCATACACTCTGCAAAACCCACCTACCCATACACTCTGCAAAACCTACCTACCCCCTACACTCTGCAAAACCTACCTACCCCATACCCTCTGCAAAACCAAGGTGTTTGACATCGCATTAGGTATAAAGGCCTTTAAAAGATAATGAACTGAACAAACAAGGTTCATTAAGCTCATTTATCAAAGTTAAAGGGAAACAAATGCTCATGATGATCAACATCGGTCACACACATTGCTACAGGTATTTTCTATTGCTACAGGTATGTTTGCATACGAGGAATTTGCCTTGGTACGTTGTTACACGTAGTGTTTACAAGTAAATACTTAATACAATAATTGTACAAAATTAATATACAATAAAAATAAAGGCATGCTAAACCATAAAGATAGAAAGCTGAAGATGAAGAGTAATTGCACCTTTCAGCATAACGACCCAAAGCATACACCCAAATCAACAAAGAAATGGCTTCAGCAGAGGAAGATCAGCATTCTAGAACGGCCCGGCCAGAGCCGAGACTTGAACCCAGCGGAAAATCTGCAGGGTGACCTGCAGAGGGCTGTGCACACAAGCTGCCCTCGCAATCTGGCGGCTCTAGAACGTTTTTGCGAGGAAGAGTGGGGAAATATTGCCAAGTCAAGACGTGCCGAGCTGAGAGACTTTTACCCAGAAGACTCGGGTGCTGTGATAAAACCACAAGGAGCTTCAGCAGAGTGGTTGGTGCTTTGTGGGTGTGCACACTTATGCAACCAGGTTGTTGTAACTTTTGTATTTGTATGTTTTATTTATTTTATTCCCCCGCCTTTTTTCTCCCCAATTGTACTTGGTCAATTACCCCACTCTTCCGAGCCTTCCCCGGTCTCTGCTCCACCCCCTCTGCTGATCCGGGGAGGGCTGCAACCTACCACATGCCTCCTCCCATACATGTGGAGTCACCAGCCGCTTCTTTTCACCTGACAGTGAGGAGTTTCACCAGGGGGGACGTAGCACATGGGAGGATCACGCTATTCCCCCCCGAACAGGCGCCCCGACTGACCAGAGGAGGCGCTAGTGCAGCGACCAGGACACATACCCACATCCGCCTTCCCACCCGCAGACACGGCCAATTGTGTCTGTAGGGACGCCCGACCAAGCCGGAGGTAACACGGGGATTCAAACCGGCGATCCCTGTGTTGGTAGGTAACGGAATAGACCACTATGCTACCCGGACGCCCCCCCCCCCAAATGGTTCTGATTGTTTTTCACTTTATCTTTATAGGTTGCAATTTCATATATATATATACACACACACACACACACACACACACACACACACACACACACACACACACACACACACACATGAAGCCTTGCGGTACGCAGCTGGGAGTGACGCCATCAGTGTCAGGTGCCTTGGTTAAGATTCATGTTCAGCCTCCAGCCGTGGCTGTTGGTCTTGTTGCTCGTGGCATTTTGATTGAATGTTTTCCATTCACACACATAGCTCCCCTTAATGGCTCTTTTTATATGACAGTGATCTATATGCAGGTAATTACAAGTGGCAATGATGGATAACACTTTCAGATTTACCATGATTATATTGAGATTAAGCGTGTTTCAGAAATCCCAAATGTCAGAAACCATTACAAGGTCGCAGGAAGAGTTGTTTCTGTGGTTCCCTGAAGAGTAATTCATCTGAAAAATACTGCTCGCTGCACTCCATGTTTGCGCTCATCACGCTTTTGAGCATTTTTCTATCTGTCATAAACAGTTTTGCATACTGTTAGTGTGATGCGATGTTCACGAATGGCAACGCTGCTGTGATTTAAGTAAACAAACCGTATTTCTCCTCTTACACGCTGCTTGTGTGAGTTTCATATCTTAGCCTGGCTCCTCTGCTACACATAATGAAAACACACTTGGTAAAGTCATTTGTGTCATCAGACGGGTTTCACACCGATCAAGACCTAATAGAGCTGAAACCAGATGCTGCAACCTGCAGTCTGAGTCCGCGTCCTTCAAAACGCTCTTCGTCCGTCAGTAATCCATTTGGCATGTTGGCGTGCGTCTTTGTTTTGGTATCTTTCATTCTAACCCAAGCCCCCTTCATAATAAACTGCAGTTTGTTTGTTTGTTTGTTTGTTGGTTGGTTTTTGTTGCCCGGCACGGGGAAGTTAAAGTTGAGTAAAATGTGAAAAAGAGGAAAACTGTCCAGACATGCCGTCTGGATGCTTGGCTGGGCTTCAGCCGGCGTGTCAGGGAACTCTTTAAAGGAAGTCAAAGTTTCCTGCAGTAAGAGGACGTCTGCCAGAAAGACAAGGCCTCAAAGTGTAATTGGTCTGATTAGGAGGGCTCCTAAAGCCAGCACTTCTGGTTAAGTGGAGTGATGGAGGTGATGGAGGGGATAAGGGCTGACTGTCAGGTGCCACTGGTCCATCACATAGCAAAGCCCAATTCCTTCCATCTTACCCCCGTTGGCAGGCTGATGGGCTGGTTGTCTGGTTAGCGGAGTGGATGGATGGATGGATGGATGGATGGATGGATGGATGGATGGATGGATGGATGGATGGATGGATGGATGGATGGATGGATGGATGGGATAATACAGAAACAGAAAGCATGCTGGCTGGCTGGGTATTTGAAGAGATTGAGGTGTGTACTGTGTGTAAGATAGAGTAATGTTTCAGTGGGTGGAGAGAGAGAAGCATTTGGTTTCCTGGCAATCAAGATCGCGAACATGAATCTGTGTGTCAATCTATGGATGGATGGATGGACAGGCAGCATGCTGGCACGCTGGTTTGTTGAAGTGATAGATGTATGTATATGTAAGATGGAAGGATGTATAGATGGTCGAAAGAAAGTTGGTTGTCTGGCTATCAAGATGGAGCTATAAATGGATGGATGGATGGATGGACGGACAGACAGCATGCTTGCTTGTGGCTCGTTGAAGTGATGGATGTGTGCATGGAAGATGGAAGGATGTATGGATGAATAGAGAGAAATACAGTTGGATGTTTGGCTGTTTGGATGGGTGGCATGTAGGCACATAGAGTATGTATCTATGGATGGATGGATGGATGGATGGATGGATGGATAGACAGAGAGCATGCTCGCTGGCTGGTTTGTTGAAGCAATGGATGAGTGCATCCATATGTGAGAAAGACAGTTGGTTGTGTGGCTATCAGGAAGATGGATGGATGGATGGATGGATGGATGGATGGATGGATGGATGGATGGATGGAGGGGGGCAGGAAGCCTGATAGCAGGCTTTCTGCTGTAGTTGCCAGTTGGCTTACAGGCTGGCCAATAGATGGATGGACGATTAATGAATGGGTGGATGGATTGAAGTGTTCTGCCTTTTATTTCAGTCTCAGCAGGCAAGAGGAGGCGGGGGAGCCTGTTTTGTCAGTCACACTGTGGCTGTGGACCAGTAAATAACTGTCAGTGCCTCTCGGCGTCCGTCAGTACAACCTGTGACATCCGCGGAAAACAAATGTCAGCTTTTTCTTCATGCCGTCGCCTGACACTTCGTTCTTTTGCTGTGTGTTTGCGAAGATGGCAGTGATTACGATGCCGAACGCCACGCGTTTTCCCCAAACACCCATACACAAGTTCGATATATATGCTGTAATAAGGACATTGGATTTCACTTTCCCTGGGAGACACGCCAACAATGTCACAACTCCGTTTAAAAACAATAACTGAGGAAAGGGATGAAAAACTGTGGCAGTGTAGATCTTCAGGGCATGTGCCATAATTCACTTTAGACCGCACAAATACAGCGGGGTCTCTTCTGTTGGCTGGGATGAAAAACATACCGTTTGTGCTCTAAATCTTCGAATGCGTGCTCTGACATGCGGGCATCTTCAAAGAACAAATTCAGCAGGTCCACAATCGGCTGGACACGTGCAGCTGTCCATCATGTCCGATGATGACGCTTGCTGCGGGGGACGGGGGACGGGGGTGGGGTGCAGCACCGTTGATGCTGCTGCCACCTCATTTGGCTGTGGGAGGCCAATGCATGAGCCACACACTCATCCTCAGGTGGGGCAAGGGAGCCCAGATGTTGGGGGGTAATGCCAATACACACACACACACACACACACACACACACACACACACACACACACACACACACACACACACACCTATGTTGAAGCAACAAGGGCCATGGTTCCTCTTAAAAGTTCAAACCCTGGCACCCCGGTAGCCGAATGATTACTGTACATGCCACATAACCACAACGTCCCTGGTTCGATTCCAGCCAGTGACCTTTGTTACATGTCGTACCCGTCTCTCTCTCCCCTTGTTTCCTGTCTGCTACTTCACTAGCTTCTCTCCAATAAAGGCAAAACAGCGACTACTACTACTACTTCCGGCTGCTCCCGTTAGGGGGCGCCACAGCGGATCATCCCTTTCCATCTCTTCCTGTCCTCTGCATCTTCCTCCGTCACACCAGCCCCCTGCATGTCCTCCCTCACCACCTCCATAAACCTCCTCTTTGGCCTTCCTCTTCTCCTCTTCCCTGGCAGCTCCATATTCAGCATCCTTCTCCCAATATACCCAGCATCTCTCCTCCACACATGTCCACACCATCTCAATCTTGTCTCTCTTGCTTTGTCTCCAAACCGTCCAACCTGAGCTGTCCCTCTAATATACTCGTTCCTAATCCTGTCCTTCTTCATCACTCCCAATGAAAACCTTATCATCTTCATCTCTGCCACCTCCAGCTCCTCCTCCTGTCTTCTCATCAGTGCCACTGTCTCCAAACCATACAACATAGCTGGTCTCACCACCATCTTGTAAACCTTCCCTTTAACTCTTGCTGGTACCCTTCTGTCACACATCACTAGCATCTTCTAGGTCATCACCACTGGACCGGTATATTAGCACTCAACAAACCCATTTAGTTGTTTCATGCTTTTTTAGACGGTTGTTTTCCATCCTAAACGAGGCTCGACCCTCAAGGTGTTTTCGGGGATGTATAGATAAAGGTTGCCATTTTCCTCACGCCTGCCCACACGCAAAAGAAGGACCGTCCCCGCGTGTGTCATTTCAGATGTTACCAGCTGGAACACAAGTGCACCTGTTCAAAAACACGTGGATAAGGGACCACCGTTTTGGTGGCCCGGCAAACAAACACCCGGGGTCATCAAAGGTGACGGAGGCTTCTAGAAAAGCTGCACGGTGTTCAGCTCCTGCAGCGCCGTGCAGCTCAGCTCGGCTTCCAGAGGAGATCAAGTAGCGCCCGGAGGAGACGAGAAGTTTCTGACAGAAGGAGACTTATGAGGATTAAGTGATCCGTACTTGTACGCTACTGGGTTAACGTGCATGTAAAGAGAAAACGAAAACAATCTGCCATTACAGCCAGAGCATCATGGGATATTTCTTTCACATACTAAACCTTTTTGGTTGGGGCTCGCATGTGTGTGTGTGTGTGTGTGTGTGTGTGTGTGTGTGTGTGTGTGTGTGTGTGTGTGTGTGTGTGTGAAAATAACATTTCCGCAAACTTCACAATATCCACAGGAGAGGCTGGAGAGACCCCTCTCATAAAACACGTCAGCTCCTTATTGCTTTCTGGGTTATTAAAAGCAAACGTTATATTGACATTTCAATCACTCGGCCTTGCCTGTTTCATCAAGGTCCTAATGGTCATTTCTTCTCGCGGGGGAATGTGGTTTGGACCTCTCTCTCTCTCTCTCTCTCTCGTTTTAAATGAGACCCGGAGATGTTCACTGCAGTGGCGCCCCCAGAAATGTTTCGCAGGGGTGGCCAAATGGGGCCACTGCAAATCTTGGGGTGGCCCACCAAAACCAAAAGCCATGACTGCCCTTCAGGAAGTCTGTCATGCTGTGGCAGTACACCGTATAGGCTAGCTGAAAACTGTCAAGTTAAGGAACCGCACACTGAAAAACTTTGGCTTCTTATTTTTCACAGTTAATGTTACTGAATAGACCAATACGGTACAGTTATAACATCTTGAGTTTCAAGGTGTCCTGTATCTGTGCATGTTGTATGAAAAATTAAAATATCAGATAGACGCATATTCTGCATAATCAGAAGCCTATTCTGCACATGCAACTCATGGCTGGGGGGGGGGGGGGGGCAGGGATAGTATCAGGGTGGCCATGGCCACCCCTGGCCACCCCTTGGGGGCGCCACTGGTTCACTGCCCCACCACACACTCCGTGGCCTCCTCGCGTGCCCTGCGTACCGTGTCGGTTGCTCGTTTTTGTGATATCACGTGGAGGCTCCGCGTGACTCGATGACGTGGAGAGACGCCGCGTGTCGCGTGGCTGCCTCCTCCGTCGGTGGTGGGGAGTAAATAGCGCCGCAAGCCGGCATGGACTCGTAGCTGTTACGCCTTGGGTCGATGCGGAGCCGCCCATCAACGAGGAAGACGGAAACCCCGAAGAGGCCCACGGACGAACAAGGGACGTCAGCTACCAGGGTTTTATGGCCTGTTCATGCTGCCCACCTTTAAATCCTGTTTATCTCATCGGTCGTGGACCAGTTCGAGCTGCGTTAATGTTTAAGCAGCGACACAGTTTTCATTCAAACCTTCACTGCACTTGGACAGATGCGTTGCGCTGCTCCCACGTAGAGCCACGTTGTGTTCGATGTGCTTCGTTATTTTTGCACTTGTTCAAAGTTTGGCACCCGGGACATTGTCGGACCTGCATTGCTTTGTGTTCTTGTTGCGATGAATTATGGCGTTCTAATTTACGCTTGAATTCGCCTATTTTCTGTTTTCACCAGCAGATGGCAGTGTACGCTTTGTAGTATGGTGACTGACCGACTGGCGATGCTGTTTTTGACACGAAGAAGTCGTCAGTCTTCGTGACGCGAGGAAGCTGATGGCGGAGTGCCACGGTAGACCAATTTTTTTTCTAGGATGAATCCGGAAAGTTCCCGCCCGCAGGCGTTAGGATTGGCCAGATATGCCTGTCAGTCAAATTTCAGGAGTCCTCCTAGGAAAAAAAATATTCGTTTACCGTACACACAGTTAAGTTGTCACAGTTAGCTTGGTTGCAAACGTGGCTAATGACTAACAGTTAGCTTGCAAACGTGGCCAGAGTTAGGGTTGTTGCGCGTTCGCATCGGCCTTGACTGACAGGCAGATCTGGCCAATCCTGGCGCCTGAGGGCGGGAACTTGCCGGATTCATCATAGGAAAAAAATATTTGCCCACGCTATAGTCTTCTTGTGTTCACGGTGTGGCCGACTTTTAAATCCAGTTTGTCTCTTCGGTCGTGGACCAGTTCGAGCTGCGTTGATGTTTAAGCAGCGACACAGTTTTCATTCAAACCTTCACTGCACTTGGACAGATGCGTTGCGCTGGCTGCGTCGCTCCCACGTAGAGCCACGTTGTGTTCGATGTGCTTAGTTATTTTTGCACTTGTTCAAAGTTTGGCACCCGGGACATTGTCGGACCAGCGTTGCTTTGTGTTTTTGTTGTAATGGATTATGGCGTTCTAATTTACGCTTGAATTCGCCTATTTCCTGTTTTCACCAGCAGATGGCAGTGTACCCCTCGTAGTATGGTGACTGACCGACGGGCTATGCCGTTTTTGACACAAAGTCGTCAGGCTTTCGTGACGCGAGGAAGCTGATGGCGGAGTGCCACAGTAGACCAATTTTTTTTCTAGGATGAATCCGGGGAAGTTCCCGCCCGCAGACGTTAGGATTGGCCAGATATGCCTGTCAGTCAAATTTCCGGAGTCATCCTAGGAAAAAAATATTCGTTTACCGTACACACAGTTAAGTTGTCACAGTTGGCTTGGTTGCAGACGTGGCTAATGACTAACAGTTAGCTAGCAAACGTTAGGGTTGTTGCGCGTTCGCATCGGCCTTGACTGACAGGCAGATCTGGCCAATCCTGGCGCCTGAGGGCGGGAACTTGCCGGATTCATCATAGGAAAAAAATCTTTGCCCACGCTAGTCTTCTTGTGTTCACGGTGTGGCCGACGTTTAAATCCAGTTTATCTCATCGGTCGTGGACCAGTTCGAGCTGCATTAATGTTTAAGTGGCGACACATTTTTCATTCAAACCTTCACTGCACTTGGACCGATGCGTTGCGCTGGCTGCGTCGCTCCCACGTAGAGCCACGTTGTGTTCGATGTGCTTCGTTATTTTTGCACTTGTTCAAAGTTTGGCACCCGGGACATTGTCGGACCAGCATTGCTTTGTGTTCTATTTGTAATGAATTATGGCGTTCTAATTTACGCTTGAATTCGCCTATTTCCTGCACTAGCAGATGGCAGTGTACGCCTTGTAGTATGGTGACTGACCGACTGGCGATGCTGTTTTTGACACGAAGAAGTCTCCAGTCTTCGTGACGCGAGGAAGCTGATGGCGGAGTGCCACGGTAGGCTTTTTTTTCTAGGATGAATCCGGAAAGTTCCCGCCCGTAGGCGTTAGGATTGGCCAGATATGCCTGTCAGTCAACTTTCCGGAGTCATCCTAGGAAAAAAAATATTCGTTTACCGTACACACAGTTAAGTTGTCACAGTTAGCTTGGTTGCAGACGTGGCTAATGACTAACAGCTAGCTAGCAAACGTGGCCAGAGTTAGGGTTGTTGCGCGTTCGCATCGGCCTTGACTGACAGGCAGATCTGGCCAATCCTGGCGCCTGAGGGCGGGAACTTTCCGGATTCATCGTAGGAAAAAAATCTTTGCCCACGCTAGTCTTCTTGTGTTCACGGTGTGGCCGACGTTTAAATCCAGTTTATCTCATCGGTCGTGGACCAAGTCGAGCTGCATTAATGTTTAAGTGGCGACACATTTTTCATTCAAACCTTCACTGCACTTGGACAGATGCGTTGCGCTAGCTGCATAGTTGCCAGACCAGAATTACTTTGTGTTCTTATTGGAATGATTTATATTGTTCTGATTTACGCTGGAATTCGCTTATTTTAATGTAAAGATAATTTCCACCAGGAGATGGCAGTATAGTCGTCGTGATATGGTGACTCACGATATTTTTTGACACGAAGAAGTTAGTCTTCGTAACGCGAAGAAGTTAGTGGCGATCGTGTGTGTAGACCATGCTACGGTAGTCTTCTCGTGTTCACGGTTTGAATAAAGTTCCGTCTTCAAAAGTGAGAATACTTGTCGTCGTCTCGTGTGTAACAGAAGCATTAATAATAATAACAGTATTAAAAATACACGAAGGAGCTTCCCATCGCTTTATAGTATGCTGCTTTTTCTTCTTCTATTAATGGCGGATGGTAACTGGCGTTTAGGGCGCATTACCGCCACCTATCGTGCTGGAGTGTGGGCCAGAGTACTAAAGCCAAGAAAGAAAGAAAACCTAATAATTCATTCACCACTCGGCCGTATATTTGCGCGTTGCTGTCATCCATGAATCTTGACCTACTGGGCGTGTCGAATTGCGTCATATCGTGTTTTTTGATGCTAAATGAATGTGCATTTATATAGCACCTTTTCCCAAAACGCTGTACAGTTAATGCCTCAAACACGCACACACTCACACACACACAAACATTATCTATTGCTTCTGGGGACCCATCATTTACTACATTCATTCTTTGGCCCTTCACCCCAACCTTAACATCATAACTACATGTGTAACTTTAACCCTTATACCCTAACTTTAACCTAATTCTAATCTTAACTCTAAACCCAAGTACTAACCGTAAAATAGACCCTTTTCTTCATTGGAGCCCCTAAAATATCCTCACAAGTTAAGTGGTTTCAAGTTACTCTAATTTAATAGTAATGTCCCCATTAGGATAGAAGAACCTGGTGTACACACACACACACACACACACACACACACGGCGGTGTCACCCGTGCAAAGTAACAACCAGCTCATCAGCGGCAGTTACGGGTTAGGTGTCTTGCTTGGGGACACCTCAGCATTTTTGCCAGGAGGAGCCGAGGCTCGAACTTGCAACCCTCCAGTTACCGGACGACCTGCTCTACCTCCTGAGCCACTGCCGACCCTTTTATACTACGTTGTGTTTTACTGTGCTGTGTACGGCACATTTAGTAGCTCGTAATTTAAGATGCTGCAAAATCAGTCCAACAAAAGCTTCGTCAAAATACTGTCTCCGCAGTTTAAAGTCCCCACAAACTGGGTTGTTGTAAAATCCAGGTTGTGTTTGTGTTCGTCGCCTCCACAAACACAATCTGTCGTTTCCTTTAGTTTGTCACTCCATGTGTCCCTGCACCACTGAGAATAGTTGATGCTCTGTATATCCATAAGCAAGAAGAAGGTTTAATCTTGAATTTGCATTTTTTTACTTACACGAATATGTGCTTGTGAAATCCGTTGGAAGCTAATCTCCATCCATCCTTAATAACGGCTGGTTTCTCTCAATTTCTGCCCAGTGGAAGTTTCTGCTGTAATTCCAAAGCTGTGACATTTACATCTAAATGGTAATTGATTCAGGGGCAGCTGTTAGTATGCAGCTACAATTTAACAACTTCTCTCTCGGGGCAGATCAAGCCCCGGAAAGAAGAGACAATATTTTTCTTGTTGTTGTTGTTGTCGTCACTTTGCAGGGTTTGACAAAAGCTACCCGTGTGGCTCTACACCTCAGAGATGGCGGTGAGGTTAAGGAAGGAAATGGAAGAGATCCACGTTTTGTTTACCGCCCGGGGAAGCTGGCGTGGTAAGGCCGTTATTGATTGGTGGCCAGTGACGGAACGGGTTTTGTCCCAGGCTGGGTTCACTGGTGCGTCACAGTTTCACCTGCAAAGTCGAGGCAATAAAAACAACAACAACAACAACGGCAGAAACAACAACAGGGACTGACAAGCAACAGTAATCCTCCCCAGATGCCGTCTGGCCCGGTGAACAGAAACAATGGCATTGCATCCTGTGCACCGACTGTGTGCAGGAACCCACAAAATTGCGCAGGTTGTCATGTGTGATTGCTGCTCGCGAGCCCTGGCCACAGACCGTTAGTATGATGACACGCCAGCGGAGAACAAACGATGTGATGATACTGCGGCCTGCAGCAGCGGTCGTCGTGTGAGCCGCTCCTTTAACGTGAATGGATGCTATCACTGAGCACGGGCGCCTCATTAAAACCTCTCCAGAGCTGCTGGCAGAGGACGAGCAGGTGTGGCACCTATTGCATAATCCCAAGCTAGACAAGGCACCGTCCTCTATTGTGTGTTTTTGGGAAAGCTAAATTCAGCTACGAGTTGTTTCACTATAAAACGAGCATCCATCCATTCATCCATCATCCAAACTGCTTATCCTGCTCTCAGGGTCGCGGGGATGCTGGAGCCTATCCCAGTAGTCACTGTGGGCGGCAGGCGGGGAGACACCCTGGACAGGCCGCCAGGCCATCACAGGGCACAGTGTCCGACAGCAGTGGCGTGGTGGAGTTCTGCTGTGAAGAACGCATTCTTTGGCTCCTCATATTTCAGGATCCTGACATAAACGCCCTCATGGTCTTGGCAGCTCTTGGGGCCTTCAAGAATGTACCCAAAGGTCATCGAATACAACCATGGCAAACCTTCGACAGGCCGTATTCTCATATACAATATTGACAGTTATGCAAGTCAGTAGCTGCAAATAAGCAATAAAATCCCCCAAGATACGGGTCCACTGGGACAGAATCTTACAACAAGGGAATCTACAGACTCATAAGTACATTTTAGGGGGTCGGTTAAATGAAATAATTTGAGAGCCAATGTTGCTTTTTTCTGTCAGATCTCCCCACAGTCATGAGAATTGAGAACAGTGAACAAGCAATGACAAGGGAAATTCATCCCACTTTGTGAGAACATGAACACCAGTTTTCTGGCCGGCTCACCAGTTAGAAAGACTGGCCAGTTTGATTTCATCCAGCGGTTTCCAAGAACCAAACCCAGACAGGATCTGGATGTGGGCCACTTCAGGCAGTGGTGCGGCACTGCTGGCCCTATTCGGGCCCTGACAAAATGGATGTGAGCCTGAAGTGGCCCACATGTATAATAGCAAATATGGCTCAAATATGCCAAATTAAATGTGGGCCTTTTTTGGCAAAGATGCGTTGCTCTGGGCAACATGTGATCTGGATGTGACCCTGAAGTGGCCCGTGTGGTAAATGGTGAATATGGCCCAAATATCACAAAACAAATATGGACCACCCTTGGCAAATGTTTGGCACATGTGGCTTGGTTCTGGCCCAGATCTGGCAAACGGGAGCGGACCGCCCAAGTGCCATCATTCCACGCGGTATGTGGGCCGGATGAAGTGTCGGGTGTGGGACGGGTCCGGGCCACAGCAGTTTTGCTATCTGGGTAGTGAACAGCAGAGGGAAAATGAGCCCCGCGGTGACAGCGCTCACTGAAGGATTTACCTCCTCTTAGAAAGGACCGTTCTCGTGTGTTTGGACCAGTCTGTGCTGCGGGACTTGGGTGGAACAGAGCTGCGGTGTGTCTGTGCTGCCGTAATCCGTTTTAGAACTCAGCCTCCTCTGCCGAAACACTGTCAGTGTGAGACACACACACACACACACACATACACACACACACACACACACACTTACCTTTGCCCCCCCCACACACCCCTGCCTATACATGCCCCCCCCAACCCACACGCATATCCCTGCCTACACGCGCCTGCCCCCCCACACAAACACACACATGCCTGCCTACACACACACACACCACACACACACATGCCTGCTCCCCACACACGCACACTAACACACACACGCCTGCGGCCTGCCTACACACATTTACGCACACACACACACCAAGCCTGCTCTCTCCTTCCCTCAACACTGAGTTTTTATCCGTGCTTTCATATTTCCATCTCCTCCCAGTAAACCTTCATTCATGACTTTCACACCTTCCACACTGCAGTACACTTCGTTACACACTTCTTCCACACTGTGTTACACTTCTTTACACACTCCTTCCACACTGCAGTACACTTCTTTACACACTCCTTCCACACTGTGTTACACTTCTTTACACACTCCTTCCACACTGTGTTACACTTCTTTACACACTTCTTTACACACTCCTTCCACACTGTGTTACACTTCTTTACACACTCCTTCCACACTGTGTTACACTTCTTTACACACTCCTTCCACACTGTGTTACACTTCTTTACACACTCCTTCCACACTGCAGTACACTTCTTTACACACTCCTTCCACACTGTGTTACACTTCTTTACACACTTCTTCCACACTGCAGTACACTTCTTTACACACTCCTTCCACACTGCAGTACACTTCTTTACACACTTCTTCCACACTGTGTTACACTTCTTTACACACTCCTTCCACACTGCAGTACACTTCTTTACACACTCCTTCCACACTGCAGTACACTTCTTTACACACTCCTTCCACACTTCAGTACACTTCTTTACACACTCCTTCCACACTGCAGTACACTTCTTTACACACTTCTTCCACACTGTGTTACACTTCTTTACACACTCCTTCCACACTGCAGTACACTTCTTTACACACTCCTTCCACACTGTGTTACACTTCTTTACACACTTCTTCCACACTGTGTTACACTTCTTTACACACTCCTTCCACACTGCAGTACACTTCTTTACACACTCCTTCCACACTGCAGTACACTTCGTTACACACTCCTTTCACACTGCAGTACACTTCTTTACACACTTCTTCCACACTGCAGTATACTTCTTTACACACTTCTTCCACACTGCAGTACACTTCTTTACACACTCCTTCCACACTGCAGTCCACTTCTTTACACACTCCTTCCACACTGTGTAACACTTCTTTACACACTCCTTCCACACTGCAGTACACTTCTTTACACACTCCTTCCACACTGTTACACTTCGTTACACACTCCTTCCACGCTGCAGTACACTTCGTTACACACTCCTTCCACACTGCAGTACACTTCTTTACACACCTTCCACACTGCAGTACACTTCTTTACACACTATCGAAAGGAATTGAATCAAGTGTAACTGGACTTGGTATATATCCGTGAAGACGTTTCACCTCTCATCCCAGAGGCTTCATCAGTTCGTACCTTTCTGACTAGACCAAGCTAGTCTGACTGGCTGGTTATGAAACTCAGATATTTAGCCTCTTTTGGGGTTGCATTGGCCTCTGGCCAATTCAGGGGCCAGTTTTACAGACAGAAACACAGCTGTGCGATGGGCTCACCAGTATCTCCCATTGTGGCCAACTTATATATGGAAGAGGTAGAACACAGGACCCTGAACTCCTTCAGAGGAACACCTCCGACCCACTGGTTCAGATATGTGGACGACACATGGGTCAAAATCCAAACACAAGAGGTGCAAGCGTTTACCAAACACATCAACTCAGTGGACAAGAACATGAAGTTCACAAGGGAAGACGTAAAGAACAACAGTTTGCCCTTCTTGGACTGTGACGTCCACATTGGGGAAGACAGGAGCCTCCACATTGGGGTTTACAGGAAACCTACACACAGACCAATATCTACTTTTCGACTCACACCACCCGCTGGAACACAAACTGAGCGTCATCAGAACTCTGCAACACAGAGCTGACAATGTGCCCAGCAGCACTCAGGCCCAACGGGAAGAACACAAACACCTGAGGGAGCTTTAAAAACCTGTGGCTACCCCAGTTGGACCTTTGTGAAAACTGCAACATGTTCCAGAAAGACCAACCGGGTGAGCGATGAGAAGAGGAACAGAAGGAATAACATAGTCACCCTGTTTGTTTCTGGGGTCTCCGAGAAACTCAGGAGAATTTTTAACACACACCGCATCCCGGTATATTTCAAACCCAGTAACACACTCCGACAAAGACTGGTTCATCCCAAAAACCGTGTACCACACACCCAAAAAAGCAATCTGGTGTATGCTGTACAATGCAATGAGGACTGCACTGACCTATACATAGGAGAAACCAAACAACCACTACACAAACGGATGGCCCAACACAGAAGGCCAAACTCCTCAGGACAAGACTCAGCAGTCTATCTACACCTAAAGGAGGAGACACACTCCTTTGAGGACAGCAACGTACACATTTTGGACAGAGAAGATAGATGGTTTGAAAGAGGGGTGAAGGAAGCCATCTATGAGAAACTGGAAAAACCATCCCTCAACAGAGGAGGAGGTCTGCGACACCACCTATCTCCCACTTACAATGCCGTCCTTTCATCTCTACCCAGGAGACTCAAGAAGCCTAGCCTCCAAGAACAACAGTCGGTCACTAACGGCTCCAACTACTCATGACCACTGAATGGAGCACTAACGAAGTCGAAACTAACACCTCCAACGACTGTCGTTGCTAAACATCGGAACACAAAAGAGCCATTGACATCAATAGCTCTGATAACGACTCCAAAGAGGATAAATATCTTGAGTTTCATCACCAGCCAGTTAGACTATCTTGGTCTGGTCAGAAAGGCACGAACTGAGGAAGCCTCTTGGATGAGAGGCGACACGTCTTCACGGATATATAACCAAGTCCAGTTGCACTTGATTCAATTCCTTTGGATAACTATGACCTGGATGAATGAGAACATTCACAGACTTCTTTACACACTCCTTCCACACTGCATTACACTCTTTCCAAGCTCATTGATCAGTATAGAGTGGTGCAGTGGTTAGCGCGGTTGCCTCACAACAAGAAGGTCCTGGGTTCGAGCCCGGGGTAGTCCAACCTTTGAGGTCGTCCTCTGTTTGGAGTTTGCATGTTCTCCCCGTGTCTGCGTGAGTTTCCTCCGGGGGCTCCGGTTTCCTCCCACAGTCCAAAGACATGTAGGTAAGGTGAATCGGCCTTACTGAATTGTCCCTAGGTATGTTTGTGTGTGTGTGTGCGTGTGGTCCCTGTGATGGCCTGGCAGCCTGTCCGGGGTGTCTCCCCGCCTGCCACCCAATGGCTGCTGGGATAGGCTCCAGCATCCCTGCGACCCTGAGAGCAGGATAAGCGGTTTGGATAATGGATGGATGGTCAAAATAGATAAGTTGTTTAAAAATACAGCACCAGCGCCTCACAATCTTAATTTTATTTTGTACAAAGGTGTTTTCTTTTTCTAATTTCCCCTGACTACAACATTACTTACATCATGTCCATTGATTTTTCTCAGGTGCGTCTCTTTCTTGAGTGTTTTCTAAAGGATGCCTCAAGTTGTGTTCCGTCAAATCATCGGAGTTCAGATCAATAGTCTGAGCGTGCCCCCCTTCCCCGCCCGCATCACAGGACATTCGGGTGTTTCAGATAGATAAGAGCTCTGCAAAATCAACAAGCACAACACAGACCGGCCCTCAGATTTATTTTTTTTAAGAAAAGAAAGAAAAACACTCCAGCTGTTGGAGAGCCAGCTGTGCACCTCTGCAGTGGTTGAGAAAGAGAGGAAGAGCCTCTGCAGCTTTGCTTTGTCAGGATCTGCTGTCTGTGAAAAGGTCACATAGCGCCCAATGGCAGGCCTCAACATCATCTACACACAGGCAGCATGCAGTCTGTCAAGGCGCTGTAAACTGGGATCACTCATGTAAACCAGTGCATCGCTTGAACTTATTAATGTAACCAGTGGCAGCTGGTGCTAAAAATGTGTGTGTGGGGGGGGGGCAATTTACCTTGACGCAGCACACCTGACAGCTGCTTTAATGTCCACACAGTCACAGAGTAATTAAGAAGGACAATGTAGCCTATAGATTTTATCAGGGTTCGTAGACAGTGGATGATTGACAGTTGAGATGAGGCGTCGTGGAGGGTGTGAACATGATTGACAGCCACGAGAAGTGTCCAATCATATTAGCTCAAAAAAGTCAAGTCAAGTTTATTTATATAGCACATTTAAAACAACCAAAGTTAACCAAAGTGCTGCACAGGCTTAAAATACAATATAAGATAAGTGACACATATGAATATAAAAACATGTGTAAAGAAGACAAAATAAAATAAAGAATATGAAATATAAACAATAAAACATAAGAGTAAATGTATATTTGCACAATAAAATCATGGTGTCAAGATCAACTTGAATTGAATGCCAGCGAGAAGAGGTAGGTCTTTAACAAAGATGTAAAAGTCTCTAGGGTCTGAGCAGATCTTATGTGTACTTGTAGATTGTTCCAGAGATCAGGGGCAGCCACTGCAAAGGCTCTGTCGCCCCTATTCTTAAGCCTGGATCTGGGAACATGTAAGAGCACCTGGTTTGTTGACCTGAGTGCTCTGACTGGTGTATGATGATGTATTAGCTCAGATGAATAAGGTGGTGCCAGCCCATTTAAAGACTTAAAACAAGTAATAAAATCTTAAACTGGATCCTAAAACAGACAGGAAGCCAATGAAGGGGGGCCAGTACAGGCGTTATGTGATCACATCGTTTCTTTTGTACAAGCTGCAGGTGACGAAGTGACGACTGAGCTACACCAACAGACAATGAGTTACAATAATCCAAACTGGAGGTAATAAATGCATGAATTACCCTTTCAAGATCATGTGGAGGGAGATAGGCCTTTACTTTTCTAAGAAGTCGTAATTGAAAAAAACTTTTTGATGACTGAGCTTATTTGTTTATCAAAGTTAAAAGAGTTGTCAAACAGCACACCAAGATTCCTAACAGAAGAGTAACTGTAGGAAGCTAAAGGGCCAGGAGCGCTATCATAACCATCCAGAAGATCAGGTTGTCCATATGCAATTATTTCAGTCTTATTTTGATTTAGTTTCAGGAAGTTTAACTTCAGCCATGTTTTGACATCCTTTAAACAACTCAGCAAAGCCTGTATAGAATCTCTGCTGTTTGTTTTTATAGGCAGATAGATTTGCAAATTATCAGCAAAACAATGAAAAGACGTATTATGTTTTTTAAAAATTGAACCCACGGACAACATAGAGACAATGAGAAGGGGCCCAAAATGGAGCCATGAGGGACCCCACAGTTAAGTGGGGCCGCAGCTGAAGAGAATTGGTCTATATGGACAGAAAAGCTTCTATTTGACAGATAAGACTTGAACCATTCTAGGGTAGTACCTTTAATGCCTACACACAGCTCAAGACGTGATAAAAGAATATTATGGTCAACCGTGTCGAAGGTAGCAGTCAGGTCCAAAAGCATCAAAACAGCAGAGTTCCCAGAGTCCACAGTTAAAAGAAGATCATTAAAAACTCTCAAAAGGGGCTGTTTCAGTGCTGTGACGTGATTTGAAACCAGACTGGAACTTTTCAGAAATGCCATTAATTTCTAGGTGTGTTTGTAATTGTACATAAACTGCTTTCTCTAAGACTTTTGAAAGAAAAGGCAGCTTAGAAATTGGCCTAAAGTTGGAAAGAACAGAGGGATCAAGATTGCTCTTTTTGATGAGGGGCTGTACTGCAGCATGTTTGAAAGCAGCTGGAACACAGCCTGAGAGAAGAGAGGTGTTTATCAAATTTATAATACAAGATGCAACAGTGGTAAAAACATCCTTTAACAGTCTGGGTGGAATACTGTCAAGGGGGCAATGTGAAGGCCTCAAATGCTTAACTAGCTCAGATATAAAGGAGAGGCACACGGGCTCAAACTGCTCTAAGACAGCTGGACACAGAATACGCAGCAGGATCTGAGGCCGAAGAAGATGGTGAGGCCCTAATAGCAGAGATCTGTAAAAACTTTAAGAAATTCTTTAGAGCATGGGTGTTGGCACAATGCAAGGAGAATCACACGGATTTATAAGAGAGTTAATAGTATTAAAAAGAACCTGAGGCTTATGACAATTGTTGGACACAAGGTTTGATAGAAACTGTGTTTCTGCAGATTTAACAGCTCTCTGGTTCTCTGATAAGCAGTCTCTTAGAATTCCTACGGAGACATGAAGTTTGTCTTTCTCCCACTTTCTCTCAGCGAATATACATGTGCGTCTAAGAGCGTGGGTGGTGTCATTGAGCCATGGCTCTGTCACTGGTTTTGGGCGTTTGGTTGCAACAGGAGCAACCAAGTCCAGTATGTCAGTACAGGTAGAGTTAAAAAGAATGGTAATGTCATCAGCACTGAGATTACAAGAGTCATCCAGGGTTGAAGCATAGAGTCTTTAAAAGCAACAGAAAACTGAGACGCACAGAACTGCGCCCCATGGAAAATCTGAAGAAACCAATTAGACAGCAGCCTCAGGTTACCTGCTTGCCAAAAGTTTGAGTGCTTACATAAGGTATCGTTTGACTGGCGCCCCTCACCCAGGAAGTATATGTATTCAGACAGAAATCAACCAAATACCATTTGGAACCAATATTTAATGCTGCTGACAGGCGCTCACAGACTGAAAACCCTTTTATTTCATCATTATCTGCATTATACAACTGCATTATATTTAGCATGTATAAGTAGATTTTCATCTCTTGATGTTTGAAGGGGGCGGCGCCCCAGTGCCCTGTACTGGCCAGCCGCCACTGCTGCAGACAGACAATGTTTAGGGAAAACACTGCTTCTAAGGAGTTTTTTTTTCTCTCGCAATTTTGTGCTCAGCTCTAGTGCTGAAACATGTTGCGACTGCCTGGCCCATTAACAAAGGCAACCAAACGGACCCTTGAACAGGGTCGATGTCAGAGGAGCGCAATTCCCCTCTGCATGAGAACTGGGGCAGGCCTTTTGGTTGGTGCTCTGAGCTAAGCCAAATCAAGACCCACATAAATTCCCTGATTGAAAGAGAAAATATAGACCGACTGGATAACAGAGAGAATGTGGGCCATATTCACCATACTAATCAACGTGACAATTATAAGACAAGTGTTTCAACGGCCTCTGTGTCTGTACTTTGGTGTCATGCTATTTTTTCAATCGCGAGGCTGTTTCACAATGCTGTCACAGAAAGGGCGACTCCAGGCGCCAAATCTCACAGCATCGTTCGTGTTTTCCCCCCATTCCTCCGTTTGGAAGTGTGGACTCATTATTCCTCAGCCAGTGTCAGCCCAGTCGTTACCTGTCAGCGCTTTCTGCTGAGGCCAGCTCTGTGCTCTCTAAGCTGTTAAACACAAATGGACAATCCCTCTTCCCTCTGCACCCCACACGCCATCTGATCTGCCATTTTGACTGACAGAGGAACAGAGGGCTAATTTGCAAATGCTGTCTTCGAGAGCATCCAGTCAGGGAAGGCATTCATCAAAAGAGTTGCTCCCTTTTTATTGCCCCCCACCCACCCTTGTCATTTTACATGCAAAAAGCTGTCAGAGCCATTGCAGAGTTTAGCCCATTTGATTCCAGAGACCACCCTGATTTTAATCATATAACTCCTTCCAATTACAGCATGTGGAGCTTCACAGGCCTCCCTCTCCCACTTCTGTCCATCACACACACTGCGCTGAGATTAGTGTTGCGTTCAGCTTCCACGAGCCACTTTTATCTGCAGGAAGAAGTTCTGATGTGTTTGACTTGGAAATGTCTCTACTATCTATCAAGTCAGGTCAATTTTATTTGTATAGCCCAATATCACAACTTACAAATTTGCCTCAAGGGGCTTTACAGCAACACAACAGCCTGTCCTTAGACCCTCACATTGGATAAGCAACAACTCCCTAAAAAAAAAAAAACCAACCCTTCAACGGGGAAAAAACAGGAAGAAAGCTCAGGGAGGGCAACAGAGGAGGGTCTCTCTCCCAAGGCGGACAACGTGCAATGATGTTGTGTTTACACAATTTACACAACACAACATTGAAAGAGGATAACACAATTATAACGGAATTATAAAATACATGAAGAATATGATGAGGAGGATGCCAAGCAGTGTCCAGACGCCACCGGAACAGCCCAGGACCTGAGCCACGCCACCACCATCACCATGTTAAAAAAAACAAACAGGATTTATAAGAAATGTGATGAGGGGGATGCCAAGCAGCATCCAGGTGGCGACCACCGTCACCACGGAGACCAGGGAAGAAGACAGACTGCACGTGCACACAAGGGAGACTCGCATGACACCATTCACACACACAGAAGAAGAGAAAGGAGAAGACGTTGTTCAGAGAGAGAGAAAAGACGTGAGAGAAGAGAACAGTTTGCAGTAGTCATACTCTATACGCTATAATCTATTTATCAGCGAGGGATTCTTCCTCTGTTATTGACCGAGTATGGGCAACCTATAGAATCATGCATCATCGTCATCATCACCATCAGCATCATCATCATTGACGGTAATTGTAGCTTTGAGGAGGAAGAACAAAACAACTATAATGAATCTCTCATTTCCCTGGCCCAAAAAAAAAAAAAAAAAAACGACATCGCAACATGAAAAATAGCAGATGGGGGTACAGATGTCTTTTGGGTAACCGTCACTTTATTCGGGAATAGTATGCAGGGCTTATTTGAATCGAAGTACATGCAAGATGAAATCAATAAGCATGTCAGTGCTTCACTGAGAGGTATCAATAGGAACCAAAGCTTGCCAGAATGTTTGAACGAGTCTATGTTTGGGAAAAGAGTCGGGATCAGGAGGTCAGTGTAACATTCTGATGTGCTACTCAGCATAACCTTGGTACCTTACAGCTTGCCATAGAATAGCGACATCGGCAAGTCCCGCGGGGTTGGAGCCGTCAGGTATGTGATCCATGAGGGTGGAGTGAAGAAGACAGTGCTGAGCCGGAATATGCATTTATCATTGTATTAAGTTGATCATTGTGCCACAGGGCAAATACCTCATGGTGTCAGAGTAGAGGTTTGACTACCCAGACGTCGCCGAGAAACTGGAATCTTAGGGCGTTCCAGCTCCACGGATGGGCTGGGATTCGGTGAAGCATGGAGACGGTCCCGGCAGCACGCAGTTGATGTTCACAGGCCCCCTGTGCGAGAAGACCGAGGAGGAGCAGTGCAGTTCCCTCCTGTTATGGATTGGGGGGGGGGAGGTGGGGGCGTGATGTGCACAACACCTGGACGCTCGCGGGAGAAGAAGCCAGGAAGCTTAACACGTGTTACGAGAAGTACACCACACCAAAGCCTGACCCCATTTATGCCAGGTATAAGTTCCATGAAACACATGCAGGGTGAGCGCGAATCGTTCGAGCAGTTTGTAACAGAACTGAAACTGCTGGTAAGACTGCGGCTACCCGAACAGCGAGGAAATGGTCCGAGACCGCACCGTGTTTGCCGTGAACTCACCCCGCGTGCGGGAAAAACTACTCAGCCAGGGTGCAGAGTTCACGCTGGAAAGGGCCATAGACATTGCGCGTACCCCGCCCAAGGGTAGGCTTTACTCTCTGACAGCCCCTGAAATGGAGGCCATGGACAAATATATTAGGGACGCTTTGTCTGCAGGCATTATCCGGCCATCCTCTTCTCCAGCAGGCGCAGGCTTCTTTTTTGTGGAGAAGACCATTCCCTCCGGCCTTGCATTGACTACCAGGGCCTCAGTGACATCACAGTTGAGAACCGGTCTGCATTGCCACTTATCGCCTCTGCTTTTGAGAACTTGCAGGGAGCGACCATCTTCACCAAACTGGACCTCCGCGACGCTTATCACCTGGTGAGAGAGACGAGTGGAAGACGGCCTTTATAACGCACCCAGTGGACAATATGAATATTTGGTCATGCCTTTTGGTTTAACGAACGCCCCTGCCGTCTTCCAAGCCCTTGTTAATGACATGTTGCGGGACATGGTTAATCAGTTTGTCTATATGTGTACCTGGATGATATTCTCTAAGTCTCCTCAGGAGCATGTGAGGCGGGTCCTGCAACGCTTACTGGAGAACTAGCTGTATGTGAAGGCTGAGAAGTGCAAATTTCACCAAGACACTGTCTTTTTAGTGTCTGCTGGGAGGTTGGAGATGGACTCCGCCAAAGTCAAGGCGGTGCTAGAATGGCCCCAGCCCACCACCCCGAAGGAGCTTCAAATGTTCCTGGGATTCACGAATTTCTATGACATTTATACGCAGTTACAGTTCCATTGCTGCCACACTGACCACTCTTACTTTACCCACGATTCCATTTTCCCGGTCAGCTGCTGCAGAGGAGGCTTTTTTTCTAACCTGAGGAAAGCCTTCACTTCCGCTGCTATCCTCATCACACCTGATCCTCAGCTCCAGTTTGTGGTTGAGGTGGACGCCTTCGATGTGGGAGTGGGGGCTGTCCTGTCTCAGCGGTCTCCCAAGGATAATAAGCTGCACCCCTGTGCTTTCTTCTCTCTATGTTTGTCTTCCACAGAAAGAAATGATGACATCGGGAGCTCTCATGTGTCAAGATGGCATTGGAGGAGTGGAAACACTGGTTGGAGGGGGCGGAGAAACCATTCCTGGTTTGGACAGACCACAAGAACCTGGAGTATATTAAGACAGCAAAGCGTCTCAACTCCAGGCTGGCAAGGTGGGCACTTTTCTTCTCACGTTTCAACTTCACCCTCTCCTTCCATCCAGAAATGTGAAGCCGGATGCCCTGTCACACCAGTTTGTCAAGGAGGGGGAACCCCCTGAACCTGACACAATCCTGCCCAGCCAGTTTCTCTTCACTACTGCCCGGTTCTCTGTTGAGCAAAAGGTACTGGAGCACCTCCGTCAACATCCGTCCAAAGGGAATGAACCTAAAAGGAAGCTGTTTGTTCCTGTGTCTGTCCACTCCCAGGTTCCCCAGTGGGCTCATGCGTCCAGACTGGCCTGCCACCCAGGGGTCTCACGCACTTTGACTAGTCTCCGCCAGAGGTTTTGGTGGCCCCACATGCAGAAGGACGTGTTGGAGTATGTAGCTGCCTGCCCCAACTGTGCCCAGCAGGACTACTAAACCTGCTGCCCATTCCACAACGACCCAATCACGCTAGCCCTGGACTTCATCACCGGTCTCCCGAATTCTGAGAGTAACTCGGTGGTCCTTACTGTGGTTGATCGTTTTTCAAAGGCCGTGCATTTACATTCCACTTCCTAAAATACCCACAGCTAAGGAAACTGCTCAACTCCTAGTGCAACATGTTTTTAGGATACAGGGCCTGCCTACCTCTGTGGTCTCTGACAAGGGACCTCAATTCACCTCTCGTTTTTGGAAAGCCTTCTGTACTCACAGGTGCTTCGGTCCAAGTGTCGCCAGGTTTCCATCCACAGACCAGTGGGCAGACTGAGAGGACCAATCAGCACCTAGAGAGCACCCTCTGCTGCATGGTCAGTGAGAACCCATCCTCCTGGAGATAGCGCCTCCCATGGGTTGAATATGCACATAATTCACTGCCTGTCTCCTCCACGGGGCTCTCCATTTCAGGTTTGTTTTGGGTATCATTCCCCTCACAAGAGGAGGAAACACTTGTGCCCTCTGCCCAGACTTTTGTCCGCAGATGTCACCGGATCTGGCGACGAGCCCGTGCCCAACTCCTGTGGTCCTCAGCCCGTCAAAAGTAACAGGCTGACCGCCATTGTCCGGCACTTCCCGACACCGGAAAGGACAAAGGGTCTTGTCGTCGTCCAGGGACCTGCCCCTCCGGACTGCCTCCAGAAATTTGACTCCCAGGTTCGTAGGCCCATTTCCGGTGTCTAAAATTATTAATCCCTCTGCTGCCCATTTACAGTTGCCCAGGACTCTTTGGAGAATCCATCCCACCTTTCGTGTTTCCTGTATCAAGTTAGTACGCACCTGTGTCCTTGCCCCACCCGCCAACCCTCCTCCCCGGCTCATTGAAGGTGAAGAAGTTTACACTGTCAATAAACTCCAAGTCTCGACGCCGGGGAGAGGCATTCAGTATTTGGTGGACTGGGAGGGCTACGGCCCTGAGGTAAGATCTTGGGTTTCTGCCAGGGACATCTATGATCCCACCCTCATCAGGGAGTTCCACCATCTGAACCCTGACCAGCCCAATAGGACGCCTGGGGGCGTCCGTAGAAGGGGGGTACTGTCATGGACTCTGCTGAAGCGTCCTACTCTTCTTAACCACCTCCCTCTGCCCATCCTCCAATCAGCATCTGCCAGCTGTTCCCACAAGTAAACTGTCTCCACCCATTGGCACTCCGTCAGCCTATCAGTCTGCCACACGTGTTGCTTGTCTGTTCGTTACCCCAGTATATATTCCGGTCCGTTGGCCCTTGTTTGCCAGATCGCAGTTCCTGCTCCCTGCCTGCTTCGTATCCCGGCTGATTGTATGTATTGCCTTAATCAGTAAAGTCACTCTCTTGCCAAACTCCTGCCTCTGCTCCGTGATTCTGCATGTCGGTCGTCTCTGATCTGTGACAGTTAGGATTAATAAAATAACTAAAGTACTACCGTTACTATCACGATTTTAATTGCAAAAAGATTGTTTTACCTGCTTGTGGATGTCCGCGAATCGAACCTCGCTGATGACGTCATGACCGTTCAATGTGATGCGTGGTATTTGGACGCATCAGCTCTCCACAGAAGAGAATGGAAAGGATTGGCGCACCATCTGCACGCAAAAATGGATTTTGGCGCATGCATTGCACGCAATGCGAAGGTGTAATATGGTGTTATTTGTACGCAGATTGGTGAGACCGGGCTCCTTTTCTAGAACCCTCTCTGACTACATTCATTCCCTTGCACTGTGCGCTCTAACCTCCACCCTGAACCCAACACTTAACCCTAAAATAGACCCCTGAAGAAGTGAAGAGCAGACAAAATGTCCGCAGTCTGGTTAAAACTCAAATTGGTGCTCACAAAGAAGTAAAAGGACACATGCACGCACACGCTGAGACTGGTGGTGTCAGCGCATGCACGCACACGCTGAGACTGGTGGTGTCAGCGCATGCACGCAGCTCGGGTGCAGCGCTGCGCGGATTGACAACCAGAGCAGCGACGTCGTCGTGCCCTGCAGGAGGACTCCTTACATGCAGGTCTGTGGAGGGTCCATCATAGTTTGTGGAGGGTCTGTCGTGTTGACTGTGGCCTGCAGGCGTGGCCGCACACCTGGCTGTCAGATGTGGATTGATAATGAACTGAGGTGTCGCCACCTGAAGTGGTGACGTAGAGGGCAGTGGTTGGAGGGGTGGTAGTGTATGTGTGTGTGTGGGGGGGGGTGAGAGAGAGGATGAGCTTTAGCGAGTGAGGCATATGTAGAGAGAGAGAGAGAGAGAGAGAGAGAGAGAGAGAGAGGGCGGGCGGAGCGGTGCGAGGTCTCGGCTCATGCCTTGCAAAGGCTTCTTTGATTCAGTGGCAGTGCTGAGATAACCCCCCCTTCCTCCGCCTCCTCCTCCTCCTCCTCCTCGGGCATCGTTACCGGGTAAGTGCTCATATCTCTTACTGTGTTCTCCTGAAAGTTAATATTTCTGTTTCTATGTCGGAGGTTGTAAACTAGTGGAAGAGGGGCGTGAAGCCCGCGTCTCTCCGCATGTGGCTGCAGGGTGAGGGTTGTCTGGGTGTCCGGGGGAAAGCCGTTTGATTCGGCATGGAAATGATGTGAAGGAAGCAGATCTGGCCACCTTCCAAACATCTTCCTCAACGGGCACAGCTGCGTTATAGCCATGCCATACTTTATGGTGACCTGTCAGTATACTGCAGGAAGACACAAGTGCAGGACCCAGCCGGCAGGGCTGCCCAGGCTAGTTTCTACTGTCTGTTTCTGGGCTGTGAGCCCACCAGTTTATCTGCTCGGTGTTTAGGAGGGTTTTGCAGTTTCACCGCGTTTCGACGACCAAAAAAAAGGCTAATAATGATTTGCACGTGTCCTCTTCCACAGGACCAACTCGGACGTGTCCTGCACAGCAGCTGCGCGGCTTTCTGCTGAATGCACATTTTAAGGACGTTTGTTTTTTGATCACGTGTCTGAAAGAAGAAGAAGAAGAAGAAGAAGAAGAAGAAGAAAAAAGACCACCGACAGACACTTGGTCAAACCACCTCCCCAACCCCCCCCCCCCCCCCCCGATGACCGCCAACTCCACGCGCCCGGAAGATGCGCGATGTGCCGAAACTGATGCGCGAGGCATCCACCCGACCTCCCGTCCATCCGTCCAGCCGTCCGTCTGTCCAGCCGTCGAGAGCGCGAGTTAAGGGCGAGCCGCTGGGAAAGGGAGGGCATGCATCTGCAATGAAGTCCCTGCAAAAACCGCCGGGAAGAAGACAAACCTGCAAGGGGGGGTCCGGGCGGTGAGACGCGAGGAACCGCAGGAGCTGGAAGAAGACGGCGGAGGAGAGCAGAGAAGAGAAGCGAACAGACGGAGCATCCGAAAAGCGGAAGAGAACGCGGGAACCATGGGGACCAAGCATCTTCTTCTTCTGCTGATCTACTTAGACCCGCTCGGCGTTCTGTGCGCCGACGCGCAGAAGAAGAGCAAAGGCGCGCCGAGGAGGAACCAGAAGATGCGGGAGGCGGGCGTCAATAGCACCGCCCTGCCGCCGGCGCGGGTGGTGACCCAGGTGCAGGCGCCCTCGGTGGGCGCCCACGACACCTGCCTGGGGTACTACGACGTCAGCGGGCAGTTGGACAAGGAGTTCGCCTGCAACAACACCGACCACCGGTTCTGCTGCGGCAGCTGCTTCCTGCGCTTCTGCTGCGCGGATAAAGGGAAGCGGGTGGAGCAGAAGACCTGCACCAACTACAACACGCCGGACTGGATCAAAACCCAGCCCCCGTCCCCGGCGCCCACGGGGGACGTCTACGACCCGGAACTGGACCAGACCAACACCACGGTCTACATCACCTGCGGGGTCATCGCGCTCATCATCGCCATTGGGATTTCCGCCAAAGTCGCCTACGACAAAGCCACCAAGCCCCCACAGGAGATGAACGTCCACAGGTGAGTCGGTGTCTCCCTCTTTCTCTCTCTCTCTTTCTCTCTCTCACTCTCGCTTTCTCTCTCTCTCCTTCTCTCTCTCTTTCTCTCTCCCTCTCTCTTTCTCTCTCCCTCTCTCTTTCTCTCTCTCCTTCTCTCTCTCACTTCTCTCTCTCTCTCTCTCTCTCTCTCTCTCTCTCTCTCTCTCTCTCTCTCTCTCTCTCTCTCTCTCTCTCCTCTCTCTCTCTCTCTCTCTCTCTCCTTCCTCTCTCTCTCTCCTTCTCTCTCTGTCAGTTCAGCTCAGCTCAGTCCAGGGAGCGTTGCTGACATGAGGCACATGTGCAACATGTTGCCAAAGCACAGATTTGAACATAAGTGAAATAACGATAAAAGAAGATGGAATAAAATGAATCGCATGATAAATCAACAGGTTCTGCACATAACTTGTCCTGCGTAGTAAGTGATGGTTCTAACAGGCACAGCACGTGCTTCTTAGACAATAGTGCAAGTGATCCCATTGTTGATGTGGCTGACGTGACGTCGTGCACTGTAAATACAATACCACGCTTCTGTTAGATTCACCCCAAGAAGAGTACACCAGCTTCCATCTGTACCTACATCTTTGGACCTCTGTCTCTGTCTCTGTCTCTGTCTCTCTCTGTCTCTGTCTGTCTGTCTGTCTGTCTGTCTCTCTTTCTCGCTCCCGCTCTCTGTCTGTCTCTCTCTTGCGCTCTCTACCTCTCTCTGTCTCTCTCTCACTCCCCCTCGCTCTCTATCTCTGTCACTCTGTCTCTCTCTCGCTCTCTACCATGCTGTCTCTCCCTGACTCCCCCCCTCTCTCTCACTGTCTTGTCTCTCTCTCACGCTGTCTCTCTCTACCTCTCTCTGTCTGTCTCTCTTTCTCGCTCCCGCTCTCTGTCTCTCTCGCTCTCTCTACCTCTCTCTGTCTCTCTCTCACTCCGTCTCGCTCTCTATCTCTGTCACTCTGTCTCTCTCTCTATCATGCTGTCTCTCCCTCACTCCCCCTCTCTCTCGCTCTCTCTCACTCCCCCTCTGTCTGTCTTTCACTCCCCCTCGCTCTCCATCTCTGTCACTCTGTCTCTCTCTCGCTCTCTACCATGCTGTCTCTCCCTCACTCCCCCCCCTCTCTCACTGTCTGTCTCTCTCTCACGCTGTCTCTCTCTACCTCTCTCTGTCTCTCACTCCACCTCTCTGTGTCTGTCTCACTCTCTCTCACTCCATCTGGCTCTCTATCTCTCTCACTCTCTCTACCATGCTGTCTCTCTCTCCCCCTCTCTCTCACTCTGTCTGTCTCTCTCTCACGCTGTCTCTCTCTACCTCTCTGTCTCTCACTCCCCCTTGCTCTCTTGCTCTTACTCTGTCTCTCTCTGTCTCTGTCTCTCTTTCTCACTCACCCTCTCTCTCTCTCACTCCGTCTCTTTCTCCCACTCTCTGTCTCGCTCTCCCTACCCCTCTTCTCCCCAACCCACCCTCTCTGTATCTGTTTATATATCCACCCAGCTCATGTCTGGTTAATCCTGAGTGCAGTTTTGCAGTATAGGGTATTGTTTTGCATTGCGTGCATCACTTTAGTTGGGAGGGAGGGAGAGAGAGATTTTTGATTTTCAAAAGTACACTTATTCAGCCCAGCAGCTCATATTCAGAACATATACATCTTATTATAATCCAATACATTTTACTGTCTCATTACGTAATTCAAAATAAAAGTATCCATACCAATAAACAGGTTCCAAACTCAAGTCAACTCTACATGCATGGCCCAAAATCACAAACACACATTAAATACAAGAATTAAAAAAAAACATAAGCCAAATATACAGCCAGGGCTCACCCTCGTTAAACAAATCAGAAACAGAAAACCCGGTCTTCATCATCACCCACTCAGCTCAACACTCCCCCTATTGCCCGTTTAAGGCTGAAAGCCTCTAAATTGTCTACCATTTTGTAGTAGGAATACTCCACCCTGAACCGAGCCTTCAGCAGACCTTTAAGAACCTGCACAGGGTCCACACAGCCCCGCCCGAGCCCGGTTCTTACGGCTCAGCCAGATGGCTGATTTGGCAGTGGCTGATATAAAATGTATAATTGTTTGCGCACTTTTCTTCCCAGCTAGGTTTTGGGACTATACACAAATAACTGAAAGGAAAAAGCCTCCCCCACGCCCCAAAACCAACGCCTTAGCAAATCAAACACACCTACCAACCTAGGACAATAGCACGAATAAATGCATTAGAGTTTCACACTGTGAGCAAAAAAGACTCCCTGTGATCAGGATCCAGGTGTGCTCTGAGAGAGACCGACAGACAGACAAACCGATAGACAGACAGACAGACAAACCGACAGACAGAGGAAGAGCGACGTCGTACTGCAGAAGCAAAGCTCGCCCACCCTCAACTTCACACCAGAGGGAAATGAGAGAAGACCAGGCAGATGTAGACATACCTCTGTATACCCCAGCATGTCTTTAAGCCTTGAAATATGTACTTACCTGTGTGTGTGTGTGTGTGTGTGTGTGTGTGTGTGTGTATGTATGTGTATATATATATATATATATATATATATATATATATATATATATATATATAGGATTTCTTTCAGTTTCCATGAAACTGAAGGAAAGGATTGGCAGCATAAGACATTTTTTGACCTGATCTCTGAATGGGCCCTGTGTGATGGTCTGGCAGCCTGTCCAGGGTGTCTCCCCGCTGGCCGCCCAATGACTGCTGGGATAGGCTCCAGCATCCCCGCCACCCTGAGAACAGGATAAGCAGTTTGGCTAATGAATGGATGGGTGGATGGACATATATATATATATTTTTTTAATTATATATATATATATATAATGTCCTTTTTTAATCCCCCAATAGAAAATCTGCCAGTGTTGGACTCTACACTCGGGTGTATTGGAAATGTTGTGGGTCGGTTGCTCAAAAACTAAAATTAATATTTCATTTTGCTGTTTTCTGTTTTTGAGAGTTGCCTTGGTACTTTTTGTTATTGCTTCCAACTCTGCTCTTTTTTCCCAAAGGGGATCCATTATACACATTTGCCACGAGTGAAGAGTTGACTGGTAGTTGGGAATAGACCTGCCAATTCTGATCATAATGACGTTCTAAAAATGTACACAGCAATCTCCTCAGGAGGTCCTTCTCAAATTGTGAGCGTGCTCTAGACCTTGGGAGACTATAGAGTTGTTTGCTCGATAAGTATTAAGCATAATTGATCGTACATTTAAGTATGGCATAAACTCTGTAGGAGTGGTTTTGTAGCTGCAGGGTTCTCAGACCAGCCGGGTCAACATGGCATCGACTTTGCCTTTTACACGTAAACAAGAGCAGACAGCAGACAGCTCTCTGTCCTGAGGGCTGATACGTCCCAAAACATTTCTCACACATCTCTCGTACACATTAAGCATCAAGTCGTTGGCCTTGCCAAGGATTCAAGGTTTTCAGAGCGTTCTGAGATAACTCCCTCGAGAAAAAAGTTACGTGGCCTTTTAACATAATCTGATGAAGTCTTTTGTTTTTGTCCCCCCCCCCCCCCCAGTACTTTTGTAGGGACGCTAAAGTGAACTGGGCATTGCTGTTATCCCACGTTAATAATTTGATTTCCACTTTGGCCAGAACAGAAGCAGGTAAAGCACTTTGTGGCCAGTGCTGGGAACCTGGCAGGACTGTATGAGGTTAACTGAGCATCGTCAATCTCGGGTCATGTAGATTTGGTGCCCGCTGCTTTCAAAATGTCAAGGGCGATTATTCAGTTTTTGTCGTCTTAGGGGGACACCTGTTGAGAAAATCCTTACACATTTATGAAAACGGACAATCTCGTCCACAGCAGGTCAGTTCATTAGCTGGTAGCTAATGGAGCGTTTTGGTCCCAAGGTCGGGAAGATTCAAATGGACTGATGCTATGAAAACATACAATGGCAAGCTCCGGTGACCATGACAATTGTCTTTGTGAAGCTAATACTCTTTCTCTCATGTCCATATGGACTCGTGAAACTTTATAGTATGCTATTTTTCATTTGAGACAACAGACTGAGGTCATAAAATGAGGGGAGGGCTGTAAAACTCGGATTGCTGCAGGTTCCCTCCCATCTCTGCCACTGGCACATGAAGAGAGCGGGAAGTTTATGTGCTCTTAATGCGCTCCTATCCCAGCCACGGGGCGTACTTTCAAGTGGAGCTACTTAATGCCACCACTTCAGTAGCCACGAAAGTTAGTCATTTGGTGGATATGGAGAGAAACGAAGGACAAATGAATGATGAGGGAATGCCTTGGTGGGCGCTCAATAGCTCTCTGACAATTTGTTTATTTCCACCAGACACTCGGCACGGTGCTGTCACGACCACGCTGGCTGGTGCTATAACATTTTCTGACTGCCCTGCAGAATCTGACTCCCCTTAGCGTGAACAGGTTACAGTTAGGGTTGAGGGGGGTTAGGATTAGGGGGTTAGGGTTGGAGGAGTTAGGGTTGAGGGGGTTAGAGTTGGGAGTTAGGGTTGGGGGGGTTAAAGTTAGGGGGTTATAGTTGGGAGGGATTAGAGTTAGGGGATTAGGGTTAGGGGATTAGGGTTTGGGGTTAGGAGGTTAGAGTTAGGGGGTTAGGTTTGGGGGGTTAGAGTTGGGGGGACTAGGGTTAGGGGAAATAAGGTTGTGGGGTTAGAGTTGGGGGGATTAGGGTTAGGGAGTTAAAGTTAATGTGTTAGAGTTGGGGGATTAGGGTTGGGGGGTTAGGATTAGGGGGTAAGGGTTTGGGGGGGGGCTTAAGGGATAGGGTTAGCCTAACCCAGCCTAGTCTCACACCAAGGGGAGTCGAATTCTGCAGGGGAGTTGGAATATTCTATAACACCGGCCGGAGACCTCCGCGCTGACAGCCATTTCCAAAATGCAGCAGTGGAACATGGGATTAGTGATATGCTTGACAAAGGGTTTGCTTCTATAAAAAAAGAAGAAGAAGAAAAAAAGAAGTGGAGTTTCTCTGTTAATTTCCGGTGGCTCTCTAAAGTGGTTTGGGTTTCTACCTCAGTGAGCAAGGGAGGACTGTGAATGGCATACAGAGATGTTGGCAGACCTTTGCTGTTTCATCTGTGACCTTCACCAGAAAGCGCAAGACACAGCGCATGAAAGCCAAAGCCTGTGATCAAAGCAGACCATATTGATCAAATTCTCCAGGAACAAACCAAGATGTCATTTGTGCTGTTATCTGTGGCTTTGTTCTCCGGTTGCATGCCGAGGTTATAAAGGCAAGATTACTTCATACTGGCAAAAATAGCAGGAGAATCACTACACGATTTCAGCATAAAAAAAGAGGGGAAAGAAGACACTTGTGTCATGGGAGAAATGCATTCTACGATGCTTTTCTGTCCACTCTTTGCACCACACTCTTAAATGGACCTGATAATTAAACAGTATACTTACAGTTTCCATGTCATTTGGGAAAAATAGCATTCAAGTGGTATAATTCTGTAAGAAAACGACAAACTAAAAGCACTTTTGGCTTTCTTTTTCTTGTTTGAAGGGAAGCCTGAGAAAAGCTCGATTCAGAAGGACTTTCTTATTAAGTCTTTTTTATTTGGATATCCCGCATAGGGTAGAAACTCCTTATGCACCTTATGTATCTTATGCAGCAGGAGGTGCATAAGATACGACAGCCAACTGGGACAGTTTAAAATCAGGTCGCCTCCGTCTGTGAAAAAGATATGGTTAAAGAAAGTGTGCTCATCCTGGAAGGGAAATGCTATTAATATACCGCATATCTCCCAAAGTCAGCAGCGAGTTCTGCAGAAGTGAACTGTGCAGTTGCTCTTAGTTGACATTGACACAGTTAAATTGCCCTTTCAGTTCCTTTAAGAAACAAAACAGCGGTGCTTCATCTTAACAACTGACACGCTGCTTTCAGCAGTTGAAAATGATGGTGGTGTGACATTTTACGAATTCAACAAAAGTGTAAGGTCAGCTCATGGGTTTTTTTTATTGCATGTCTTCAAAGAAAAGACCTCGGGTTTAGATCAGTAACCCCTACAAGTCCTCCATCCCATACGACGACATAGGTCGTATACCCTCTTCCCTCTAATACGACCCACGGGAGCGTTTCTTAAATTAGCGCCCCTACCGGCGGTAAGAGATATACCACAGATACTTTTCGCCTCTGTATGTGGGTTTTTATCTACTTGTTGACATTCTTTTTACAACGCCTCATAGACAGGCTAATAAAGGTACGTAGTCAGTAAATAGTGATTAAAAACAATGTGAGAACAATAGAATTTGTAGTCAGTGTGGTTTTGTGTTGTTTCGCCGTCTGGTATAGTAACTAAGATTGCTATTGGCAGCACTACCACTAGAGGGCGCTTAACTTTAAAACGTAACTATAGGTCGTAATAAGCCGCTTGTACAAACAACCTATGGTGTCGTTTTTTGGTCTTTTCCTTGCTACAGCCCATCGCAACTAACATGACCACCTTGTGTACCTCTGTAGGAAATATTGGCCTCCTTTGTGACCTATGGCGTTATTGGGATTTCCTGAGCTCTACAGTTCACAATCGAACCCAAGTAAAATATTGGGGTGTAAGAAAATATCAATACACTTGTGTATTTTGATAGTATCCTTCATAATGTTGTATCCGGTGTTGTAGTGAAAGGAACACGCATCTAAATTCAGTTTACCCAGCTTTTTATACGCAGTCGACATACATCTTCATTCCATAAATTCATAATATACATCAAGTTATATTGTAGCAAACTAATGTAAGTTATAGACAATAGTGTATTTCAGTGGGAAAATACATGAATTGATGCTTTTGTGAAAATGTTGCCCATATTGGCTGCTGGGCAGTTGGTTGCCTAATGATAATCACCGACTGGAGATAAATTACCCACCTTTTTATTTACCATTTCATCACGGGCTGTGTCCAATTTCAAAAACACTGCATCAATTTGTAA